>NC_056736.1:340015490-340240490 GCF_019279795.1 Protopterus annectens
CACTAGAAGGTAAGAGTGGAACAGTGGTGGTTGGTGACTTCAAATCAAAGGGAGGCTGCAGGAGACAGCTGAATGGGTGGGGTCAATAGGAATGGGTGTGGCCAACTAGAAAGGGGAGGGGCTATGATCAAAACCACAAAAACTGTAACTTTAATTAACTACGCTGCCCTGGGTGCCAAGCCATCATTATGAGAGCCCAATCAAGAAAAAAGGAAAGTGTAGAAGAAAAAAATATTTCAATCCATTGGCTGCATGGCAGCTTACTTAATATCTAGATGGAAACAAAAAGGCTGTGAGGCATGAACAAATAAATTACTTTTGAAATACATTAATGGAATGCTAGTCAAAATCAAGTATAAGAAATACAAGCAGCACTCAACTCAAACCACTTCTCCTTGCACTCCAGTTCTAATTATAATTTATATTCAGCTTTATTAAAGTATCAAGTAACATGCTGAAAGTAGCAATCTCTGTGATACCCCCACTTGTAAAAATGTTTCTTATCCAAAAAAGACCTGCTGCCTGACAACAACTATCTACTTGTTTCATGGGGAAAACATGATCAAAGTAAAAAATGAAAAGCAAACAGGAAACAAGCTAAACATACATTGCTTACAGGATTACTGCACAGTATATGGACCACACATGATAAATTGGCATTCTGTTTAGTTTGCAGGTAAAGCCTGTAATGAGCTCTTAAAATAATGTAATCCTGTCCTTTATTACAAATACTGTCATATGCATTTCAATACCCAAGGCTTATATGTTATCTAGTTATGTAAGTATTCTCTACATGGCAACAACAGAAAGGCTTTCAATGTTGGCAATTCGTTAACAGTATGATTATTAAAACTTAACTGCATCTTACAAAATCAGACAAGCTTACCAGACGGTCGTTAAAGCATTGCTACTTAAACACAGAGCAACAGGCACTTTCTGAATAATAAGCATAAATCAACAGTATAAAAATATGACAGAAACCAGAACATTCTGCAAAATCAAGGACAGATGAAAAGCCATTGTAGTACTTGTGTCTACCCTGGATGGGGGATAGTCTGCACATTTTCACTGTATAACTGTTCCTTGCCTTGCTTGGACACATCCAGAGTCACTACATGGGGGAGTGGGGTGCAACAAGTATGTCACAATTTGAAATGTCTCTGGCTGACTGTGATGGCCCTGACACATTTGTCATACCTCTCAACCTCAGAGCAAGAAATCTGGACAAAGCCATACATAGAAGTGGCTCAAAGGCCCAAAAATAAGGACAATTTTTAAATATTACTTATAAACTTAGAAAGATAATAGAACAGTAGGTTTTGCATTAGTATGAATTTTCTGAAGGGTATGAAATCTGAAACTGAAATGTCTGTCATTATTTTCTAACTTCAGTCTTTAATCATTTGCCACTAATTTGCCAAAAAACACAATTTTATGAAAAATGGACCAAAAATGTGATTTGAAAATATAAAATAGCCACACAATACAGCTGGGAACCTGCAAAGAAGGGACACTTTTTAATATTAGTACTGCTAACTTGAGCAGCTGACAAAATAAAATAATCTACATACATTTCTGAAATAAAAGCAATCTATAACTGATTATTACAATTATTTATTAATTGTAAACTCTCCATGTTTTCTTCCAAAATTGTCATTTTGCAGACAGATTATTAGGGCAAGAGCAACATTTTGAGCCAAAATCGGGTACAGTTGAGAGGTATGGATATGCCTAATTCTAATTCTATAAAGCAATTTATTTGCACGTACCTGAAAATATGGAAAAGGCCAAATATATTGGGGGAACATATAAACAGTACTAAAAATTGCTATTGTATAAACTGAGACAGTTGATAGAATAACAGGTCTTGCTTTAGCATGTATTTTTCTGAAGGTTATGAAGTCTGAAACTCAGTGTCTGTCATTATTTAGTGACTTAATTTCTAAATGATTTGACAGAAAACCACAAATTATATGAGGAACAAACCAAAAATAAGAAGCAAAAATCTCTTCATTCTGCAAAAATCTGGACAGTTGAGAGGTATAGTTCAGCTGGGGCTGTCTGAGGTTGCTGCCCTTCCCCCCTCACAAAATCATGGCCAAATGGAGCCCCCCCCCCCCCCACAGCCATTCCAATGAACCATTACTTGGCTATTTCACCCCATTTACCATAAACACTAACCGGGAAAAGACAAAAAACAAAAACCATAAACACTAATGTGCATTCTGCTTTACTTCTGCGATGGTTTGGACTTCATTTGAAAGTTTTATTTTGCATTTTACAGCGCAAACACTAATATATATCATATCTGCTAAACAAAGCAATGCAGTCTCACAATGAAAACAGACTTAGCATTAAAACTTCTCTGCCCTTGAAAACTCACATTCACTGAAACTGCACTGAAACCCACATTCAAAGAAAATACATTTTGCCAGTGGCAGATTAACTTTGGGTTTGGGCCGTTTTCAAATCACAGGCCCCTTGCACACGAAACATGCACATGCTCTTTCATACACCTTCCTGATTGTATAAATTATATTCCTTGTACAATACAGTACAGTTCTAGAGGGTGTTTTAAATTTGTTTTGAAATTTTTCCAGTAAACAATGAAACAAAATGCATGCACCAGTAATGACAAAACTGCCCAATTCAGAACATTTCCATCATAAAAGTCTACTCAAACTTCTACAGTCCACCAGTATCAGTACATATGCACAATCTCTGAAGTAAAAGTCATCTAAATAATTCCACATTAAAGAGATCTGTAACTAATGAAGAGGCTGCTGCTAGCAAACAACTTTGTATTTCATTGTTTCATCTGCAAATAAAGTGCCTGTTACCCTTAAGGAATAAATTGCCTATCTTACACTAAAAAAATGATAAGTTAGCAATATTGCAATAGAGAATGGATGGCAAACTGATAACAGGTTCATAATTACTAGGTATCTTCGTCAAAAAGGAGTGCAGCATCCACCCCCTTTGCAAAGTACAGTATCAGCAATGCATCTAACTACTGTGGGAGTAGAACCCACAGCCTTCTGCATCAAAAGCAAGTATACTACCTGTTGTGCTATTAACAAGGCAAGCAGACTCAGCATAAGCAGCACTAAACTTTTGCTCCCCTGCAGCTCTCAGCTCCTTGTAAAATCTACTCACTCAGCTTTATCTCTGAACTTCGCAGCACAAATAAATCTGGAAAAAGCCAAAGTTTATTGTGTGTGTGTGGGGGGGGGGGGCAAAAGCCCACAAACCAGGGACACAAACATTGCTTGTATAATGTTGGAAAGTTGCTAGAATAAAATGCTGAGTTACCACCATACATTTCACTGCCAAGCCTTAAACCCAGGAACTTGTGCAAAACAGTCAGAGCAACATACCACTATGCCAAATCAGCTGTTTTGTGAAAGAGGAACACAGAAACGTAAATGGCTACCATTTAGTGAATTCAGTTCTCACCATAGCACAGCTGTCAACCTCTTAGCACAAAACACCTGAACAAAGCCAATAATGGGTGAATACAGCCCCCAAACATTCAGTGAATTCAGTTCTCACCATAGCTCTCAATCTCTTAGCAGAAAACACCCAGACAAAGCCAGTAATGGGGGAATATAGCCCCCAAACATATTCAGTGAATTCAGTTCTTACCATAGCTCTCAACCTTAGCACAAAAAATCTGGATGAAGCCAATAATGGGGGAATACAATCCCAAAAATAGGGATAAATTTCAAATATCCATCTTATACACTTAGAAAATTGCTAGAATCAAAGGTTTTGCGTTACCATGCACTTTCTGAAGAATATGAAGTCTGATATTCAAATGCGTGTCATTTTTAACATTTGTTAACCAGGAAAGTCTGACTTGGAACAAAAGCTAATTTTTAGCAGAGGCCCAGGGAGAAACACTCCAGACAGACACATGTCTTTGTACAATGGGAGGACACTAGAGGAAACAAACACAGGGAGGGCATACAGACTCCGCAGAAAAGGTAAGGCACCCCAGCCAAGAATCAAACCAGAGAACCTGTAGCTGTCAGGCAACAATGCTACCACTGCACCAATGCACTACCAGCTTTGCAAGGACACAAATACACAAACCACAGATTTTATGAGAAATAGAACAAGTATGAGGGAAAAATCTGCAATGTTTTTACAAATGGTGGTGGGTAGGGAATTCAAGCTCCTGCCACCTGGGCTCAAGGTACAGGGTTCAAGCCTTATTCTCTACCCACCACCATGTAGCAACTGGGGCATTTTACACAGACACACACACACACACACACACACACACACACACACACACACACACACACACACATTACCTGTCCTCCACAAAATGTGAATCCTCTGCAGCTAAGTCCACAAAACGGCCGCCAATCCTCTGCAGCTAAGTCCACAAAACGGCCGCCGATCTATGAATCCCCTGGCTCGCGCATAGGTCTCCCTCCACAAAACCGCCGCCCATGCATAGGTCTCCCTCCACATAACAGCCGCCCGCGCATGGGTCTCCATCCTGTGGGCGATGCAGTCCGGTGAACTTTCGGTCTGTGCGGCTGAAAGGGCGGAGTTTCCTTCCTTTCCTATCCGGACTGCCTAACAGAGCAGTCTGGAGCTCTGGAATGAGCACACATGCGTGCATGGAGTTCTCAAGAACCATGCACGCATGCGTGGAGTCTGTGAAATTTTTTTTTTTATTTTTTCAATTTTATTGTACAGGTGGGGGGTTGCAGTCCTATAGCACAAGCCGCCCCTGGAGTGGAATGGTTAAATGCCTTAATTACAACTTCTGTCAATATTTATATACTGATTCCAGTGAATTGGAAGTGGGAAATTTTTAAGTAAAGGTACCAGGAATGTTCACGTGCAAGGCCAAGAATGTTTATTTATTAGTGTGCCTTGAATGCAGGTCGTTCTATGTGGGAAGAACAACAAGGGAACTATATAGAAGGATCTACAAACATAAGTATGCTATTACCAGTAGGGATGTAAGGAATGCTATGAGTAAACACTATGCAGAAAATAAATGTAAAATAAATTTTAAATGTTTAGTGTTAGACGTTTTCAAAAGCAATAGGAATATTATAAATGTAGAGGAAGAGTTAGGCTGGTTAGAAGTGAAGCTAAATGCATGTTTCCCACCAGGGTTAAACAAAAGAGAGGAATTTGTTATGTATTTGAGAAGCAAAGGGTTAAAACACTGAAATGTGGATTTTAGTATTATTAACTGTTTTTACTGTGATCATGTGATACTATCATGTGAGGGTTGTGAGTATTTATGTGTCACATGGAGCATTATGGCCTCAGTCTGAAGAAGTTTCTGAGTGAGGAGACAAAAGCGCTAACTGTAGGCACTTTTCTAATAATAATAAAACGGTAAGCGGAACAGGAGCATCACCATTCTCTTCACTGTAGTGCGATCTCAGAGTTGGTATATTTACATAGCGGGGCTGTGGGAGGGGTACAGGGGGGCTTGCCCACCTGCAAAAACATTATTTTAGCTGTTTTTTTTTTTTTTATGACTTCATTTTTTAATTTCGAGATTCCAAAATCTCGACTTTCTGGGATCGGTATTTTGAAAGTCCAGATTTTGGTACTTCGAAATTAAAAAGTGGACCCATATATATATATATATATATATATATATATATATATATGGGTCCCTATGACTTCGTCGACAATTCATTTCACTGACACTCATTTCGTCGACAGTTCATTTCGTCGACAGAATGATGTGCCCCCTTCCCCAATGTGAGGTGGGGGGCTTCGCACCCACCCCATTGAGGGGCTGTGCCCCCCACCCCCCCTAACTATATATATATCAACTCCAGGGTTGCACAACATTGGGGAAGGGGGCACATCTTTCTGTCGACGAAATGAACTGTCGACGAAATGAGTGTCAGTGAAATGAATGGTCGACGAAGTCATAGGGACCCATATATATATATATATATATATATATATATATATACACACACACACACACAAACATATATGTATACATGCATGTATATATATAAATGTATATATATTTAAAAAAATATATATGTATATATACATAAATATTATATATGCATATATATATATATATATATATATATATATATATAAAATTTATATACACCCCCCCCACAAACACACACACACATATATGTATATATATATATATATATATATCTATATATATATATATATATATATATATATATATATAAATATATGCATATATACATATATACATGTATGTGTGTCTGTATAGGTTCATAGGTTCATAGGTTTATACTAGGCTATCTGCCCTAAGGCATTTATAAGCCTAGCCCAAATTATTGTGGCTTACGCCACCCCTTATATGAAAAAATACTGTGCCCATTAGTTTGTTGTGCCTCTGTCCAGCAGTGACCCAGAGATGATTCCCGGGGTAAACCTACGATCTCCCATCCACAGGTCTAGATTTCTCTTGAACAGAGTCAGCGAGGTGCTCTGCCTCACATGGACCGGGATTTTATTCCACAGCATAGGAGTCTCTGAGTGATAAATCTATCCCTCCAGCACGTCCTATTTATATCCGTGCTAAGGTTTAAGTCGCTTGCTCTAGTGGTTTTGGTGGATTTGGATTTTTGAGGTGGAGCATGTCCATTAATTCCGGGTTGGACATGGCCTTGTATGTCAGGCACATGTCACCTCTGAGCAGACGGTATGCGACTGAATAGAGCTGGAGTTTCTTCAATCTGGCAGCATATGACAGATTTTGGAGTCCCTTTATCCTTTTGGTGAGGAACTTTTGGGGTCTCTCCAATTGCTGCAGATGTCGGGTGAGATACATCCCGAATGGGGCATTGTACTCGATCATTGGTCTGATAAGTGAAGAGTACAGGGGAACAATGACCTCACTAGATCTGGATGTGAATCCCTTCATGATCAGGTGGGCAATGTAGAAGGTCTTTCTAACCACTTTAGCAATGTGAGTGTCAAAAGAAAGGCCACTGTCAACCTGGGTCCCCAGGTCCCTGATAACCTCTTCTGTGCTTAGTGGATTGCCACCTATATGGTAGCTTGGGGTTACCTTGTTTTTCCCGAAGGGTATGACTATACATTTTTTGGCGTTTAACTTCAGGCCATGGCTCTGGCACCAGCTATCTGTTTCCGTGAGTCCCTTCTGAAGGATATCAGTGTCCGATGCACTTTCCACTATGGCACCCAGTTTGCAGTCATCTGCAAACTTTGTCAGCCAAAGTCCTCCCATGTTGGCCTGTACTTCTGAGAAGTAGATGCCAAACAATAGGGGGCCAAGGACCGAGCCCTGTGGGACACCACTTGTGACCAGCTTGGAGTTTGACACAGCGCCAGCAACTCTAACCCTGTGGGTTCTGTCCTTAAGCCAGTTTGCAACCCATCTTGTGACATATGGGTTTACATTTAAGCTGGTACTTTTTTTACAATACCCAAGTGGGGTATTGTGTCGAAAGCCTTTGCAAGGTCAAAGTAGGCTGTATGGACTGCCTTTCCCTCATCAATGGCCTTGGTGACTATTTCAAGAAGTCGACCAAGTTCAAAAGGCATGATCTTCCCTTGACAAAGCCAAACTGGGTCGGGTCCAATGTCTGCAAGTCCCCTATATCTTTGTTTATGAGCTCCATTATGATCCTCTCCATAGCTTTGCAGACTAGACTTGTTAAGCTTATGGGGCGGTAATTACCAGGGTCCGTGAGGCGCCACCTTTGTGGAGTGGGACCACAGTTGCCGACGCCACTCCTTGGGCACGTATCCTGTGGTAAGGCTGAGATTAAACAGCTGCCTTATGTGCGGGTTTAATTCCTCATTTAGCTCGTGTAGCACACAGCCGGGGACACCATCCGGTCCCATTGATGCTGTGTTTTTAGCTTTAGAGAGAGCAGCTTTCACCTGCGCATTTGAGATGTCCGGGAGGCTACACTCGGCTGGGATAGTTATCTCTCCTTTAGGGGAGAGGGGTGAAGTTTGCACTGAACCTGTCTGCCAGTATGTTGGCAATGTCTGTGGGTTCAGTGATTTTTGTATCATTTTGGACTAATTCTGAGCATATCTGTGAGTTTCCACCCAGGTTCCTAACATAGCTGAAAAGGCCTTATGATTGTCCTTTGAATCCATGGCAATTTTTCTCTCAAAATTGGCCTTAGTTGATTTTATGAGTGCTCGTAATTTTTACTAATAATGATCAGGGGTGACTTCCCTTTTATGGATTTTGTTCTATCATGTAATAGCTTTCTCCTCTTATTGTAAAGTTTGTTAATGGCTGGGGTCCACCAGACTGGACGTTTGCCCTTTGTGGAAAGAGTCTTGGTTTTATTTGGGATTGCCTGATCCATGCAGTCCTGGAGGTGTTCATAGAAGGCATTTGTAAGGGCTTCCGCAGCTTGGGTTGTGGTTTCCTCTGACTCAGGGGCCTTGAAGGATACCACACCAGTCTTGAGTAGTGTGAAGTTTGCTTTAGAGAAGTTCTTCACTATGGTCTTTTTGTTGGGGGTGGGGGCGGATGTGGATTTCCAGTGAGATTAGTTTATGATCAGATCTCACCAATGAGGGATATACTTCGTGTGGAGCATTTTGTCCCCATGTTTGTGACAATGAGATCTAGTATATTTTCTCCTCTCGTGGGAACAGTGACTAGCTGTTCCATGGCATTTGAATTTATGAACTCCAGGAACCGTTGGGCTAGAAAGTTAGGGCTTGAGTAATGTTCCCAGTCTATATTCGGGTAGTTGAAGTCACCCAATATGATGGTGTTTGGAGATACATTTATACCCTCCAGTGTCTTCAGGAAGGCTGTGTGGGGTTCCTGAGTTTGAGAGGGTGGCCTGTAGCATGCTACAATTTGTAGAGCAGTTTTGCCTATTGTTAGTTGCACCTGGATGGTTTCAAGCTTCATGCGTTGCCACCAACCTGGAGGTGTGAGTATCCTTTATGAATATGGATACACCCTCCTTTTGTGGAGTGGTCCGGGTTTTGGGGCGGAACGCATGATATGAGGTAAAACCTAATAGTGCCGGGTGCTCTCAGGAGCCTTGAACCAGGTTTCAGTTACAGCACAGACATCGATGTTCTCCATACTGAGAAGGGCCTCGAGTGCATTTTGAGATTTAGACTTCTGGCATTGAGCAGCATTACCCTCAATTTCTTCCCATTTTTGTTTTCTAGGGTGGTAGGTTTAGAATTTGAGCCTTGCCTAAAACAGGCACTATGGGGTGGCAAGAGCATTAGCCAGTATCCGAATCCCAGGGTGACAGGTGCAAGCCGTCCCTTGCGAAGCAGCGTGGCTTGTCAAGCATGTCATCCCAGGCAGACAGACACTGGATCCCCTTTGAATGACACCAGACATTAAGCCAATTGTTAAAGCTGATCATCTTGTCTCTATATTGTGGCATCATTCTTGGTGAAGGAAGGATACTGCTCAGGGTTAGGGTCATACCTGCCTGGGCTACATAATCAGAGAGCTCCTCTATGTCTCTTTTCATGCAGTCCAGGGAGGTACGTCTCAGGTCGTTCACACCAGCATGGACAATGACTGTGTCATATTTGTACTTGCTGTGGAGTGACCCGAGTGCTTGTGTTATGTGGCGGATTCTAGCGCCCGATAGGCAGCTTACTGTGACCCTCTCCTTGTTCAGCCTGGTGAGTGGGACGCCAGTGTGTCTGACTATGGAGTCACCTATGACAAGTATGTTTGGTGTTGTATTTGGCCTTAAGGGCTGTGACTGCTTTGCACACTGCTTTTGTGGTTTATGTGTTGCTTTTGGGGTGTCTTGAGGTAGCAGTTGTTTGGGTGTCTGCTTTGGAGGCCTCTGCTGTTTAGGTAAATTTTTCTCAGAGCCTCCGAGTATGTCTTTGTGTGTTTATGTGTTTGATTCAGTGGAGTGGTAGCATTATGTGAGGCTGGTTTTGTGGTGTGTGTAGTTGCCTTCTCCTCCTGTCTGGTCTTGCCAGTCCTGAGTTGAGAGAGCTCAGCCTCCAGTTTGGCTAAATAGCTGCATCTCTCAAGTATTTGTGTTATGTGGGAGGAGGAGAGGGTTGTCTGTGTACATGAGGCAGTTATAACATTGCCTCAAGATTCCCAGATTCACCAGCTGGACCGGAGGAGATTGACAACTGACCTTTGGACATGCTAGAATAATATTGGGAAATCCTTAATTGAAAACAAGGGCCAGTGGGGAGTGAGGGTGTAGTGCTTTTAATTTTTAGTGCTGACTTATATAATTGCTTTAGTGAGCAAGTGCCAGGTAACTTGAGTGCAATGTGATACAAGTAACTAAATGCAAAACGACAAACAGTAACTTTCTTTCAAGTGAAACAAGGAAATAAGTACAGTAAGCAATGCAGATATCACTAGTGATCCACAGAAGCTGATAAGTTGCGTATTAGGTGAATTAGCTTCCAGGAAATAACAAGCAAACAAACAACAAGTATATAAACAAAGCTAGATTCAGTAGGCCTGGATCTAGTCTATGATAGAGCAAACAAGGTGAACCAATTTCAGTAAGATACAGTTCAAATATTCAGGCACTATAAACCTTTAACCAGAAAATTCCCAGCTCAGAAGGGCAGAGTCCAGCCTCTTCTCCCACAAGAGTGCAGTCCACGAACCTTCTTAATGTAAAATAACTGGCCTGAAGCCCAAGTGCCTAAACCAGAACTAATACACTTGGACACTGGGCTCTCAATCAGCAGTTCCCAACTTAGAAGGATGAAAGCTGCCTGTCCTGCCACCACAGTGCTTGCCACAAACCTTCCTAATGTAAAACAACTGGTCTGAAGCCCAAGTGCTTAATCCAAAAGACTTGAATGATAGCTACACTTTAATCAAGTTACAACCAAGCAGTAATAAATACCATTGAATACTTTAGAGAATGTCTGGATTAGTGCTCAAGTTACACAAACAAAGCTAGATCCAGCAGGCCCGAATCCAGTCTATGCCACAGCAAACAAGGCGCACCAACTTCAGTAAGAAACAGTTCAGATATGCATGCACTATAAGCCTTTAACCAGAAATTCCCAGCTCAGAAGGGCAGAGTCCAGCCTCTCCTCCCACAAGAGTGCAGACCACGAACCCTCTTAATGTAAAATAACTGGCTTGAAAGCCCAAGTGCTTAAACCAGAATTAATACACTTTTAGAATAACAGACACTGAGCCCTCAATCAGCAGTTCTCAACCTAGAAGGATGTAAGCTACCTGTTCTGCCACAACAGTGCAGACCACAAACCTCTCAGTGCAAAACAACTAACTGGTCCGAAGCCCAAGTGTTTAAACCAAAAGGCTTAGAATGAGTTACACCAAGCAGTAATAAATACAATTGAGTATTTTAAGATGATGCAAAAGTAAAAAGAAGTAGGTAAAACACAAGTACAGTAAAAGCAGATGAAATTTTTTTTTTTTTTTTTTTTTTTTTCTGAACAAGTGCTGAGATCAAAGAAACAGATTTGAGTGCTGAAACTAGAAAACTGGCTAGTTACAAGAAAAAAAAAACAAGCTAGAAGGCTTCCCTCAAACACAGAAGGGCTTGGGGGCTCAGAAGCCTACAAATAGTCTGTACCACTTAACAAGAAAGGCAGGAAATAAGCTTAATTTTTTTTTTTTCTATTTCCCAGATGCTCTCTTTGTACACAGTAGGAGTGCCTGAAATCAGAATATGATCTCACTGCACTCAGTTGAGTGAGCAAATGAGATGGGCCCAGAGTCTCTCTCTCTGTGTATATATATATATATATATATATATATATATATATATATATATATATATACACACATACATACAAACATGTATGTATGCATATACATATATATATATATATATATATATATATATATATATACACACACACACACACACAGATATAGATAAATATATAGATACACATCCTGGCAATTTGAATGATTTCTACCTCATCCATGCATGCCTTTAGGAAGTTGAAGGAAACTGAGGCAAACAGCTGCCCAAGTAGACAGAGACAAGACATACAGAGTCTGGCCAATAAGACACCCTAGCAGGGAACTGAAGTTTGTTAAGCAGATAATTGATAAGGTCAGAATTGATTATTTTGAGTTGAACTATTCCAGACATTATTTCTGAGCAAGCTAGGCCAAAAAAGAATATTTGTATTCTGTAACATTGTTTCAGATATTACGCTACAACTGTTTACTTCAAGTTGAGATACAAGAGCATTATTGAGCTTTTTATGTGAAAGTTGCAGTGTGAAAGATACTGTCAGAAAACTGCAGTTAGATAAATAAGAGGCACTCATTATATTTTGTTCTTGTTTTAATACATCTTTTAATAAATGGAGTACTTTTATGAGAATGAAGTTTGTTGAGTGCTAAATCATGGGAAACATTCATAGAAATGTAACAATCTGAACTGCCATTTAAGTGGTGAAGGAAAGAAAGAAAGAAAGAATTATTGCATAATACAACTGTCCTTTACAAGGTGTGAGTGGTGATTGGAAATAATATTTCAGAAGGTACTTCCTAGTTTGTTATGCTTAGTTAGCCATGCAGTCTGCCATTTTAGATTCCCTTTTTATAATCTTAGTAAACTTGTAAATTATTTTCTGAAAGATAACACTTATTGCCCGAACATGATTTGTGTTTCAGTGAATTTACTTGAGACAGAAAGCAGTTGGATATTTACAAATTACAGAACCAATCACAAGAAGGCAACTTTAAGCAGAAACTGCTCAAGTGAATTTTATTATAATACTTTTTATTAATCAGTTTACAAAAATAAATAAATCTCAAAACCAGAAAATGTTAAACAAAAATTAGAAAAAATATCTAAAACAAAAACAAAAAATCAGTCAGACAGCTTCAATAAACCCTACATGGTAGCACACTGTTTTGTATTCAGTAAGCAGCTCTACAAGGTGTGTAGAGCCACACAACCACAGTAAACACCGTGGCATGCTAATTACAGCATAAGCAGCTGAACTGTATGCAAATCAACCAATCCAAGGTGGAGGAGGTATTCAGCAAGATATAAAGCAACCATGTGGACTCACTGCTGGTTTTCCCTGTGAATTGCAAAACCTACTGGAATACAGCAACAGAAAGAAGTCTACACAGAAAGAATGTTAGGCACTGCTGTTGTTTTAATTCATGTGTATGTGCAACTTTCTCAAGTCTATACTGCTGCTGCTGCTAACAGACGAAAGCCAAGAAGTAAATGAGTTTTCAGACCACAGTTAACTTACCACAATCTGCATGAGGAAGAAATTGTAGAGCACTACACGGTACATAGACACACTACAGGAACTCTGCAACCTCTGTCGTCCTCAACTCAGACCCAGGGCAAACTGAGGGGAACCAATACCAGTGGAGAAAAAGGTATGTGTAGCACTTAGAATTTTAGCTCCAGGAACCTTTCAAACACCAACAGGGGGCATGCTGGAGGTGCCACAGGCATCAGCATCCAGGATCCTCCATCAATTCCTGAATGCTATGCTCCAACATGCCAGTGACCACATCTATTTTCCCTGTACTCCCGAGGACAGGGCAGGTTGGGTGGGTGGCCTAATGGTTAAGGTGTTTGCCTTACAAACAGAAGGTACAGGGTTTGAAGCTCACAAGGGAAAACTGGCTAGGCTTAAAATGGCTCGCAAGGACAGTTAGCCTAGTACTAGCCTATGAACCTAACCTATGAACAAATATGCAGGAGCACTACCCTGAAGTATTGGGTGCCACAGATTGTATACATATAGAAATCAAGGCATCACCTGTGGAACAGGGACGGGTTAACATAAATAGAAAGGGCTTCCACTCCATTAACTACCAAGTTGTGTGTAATGCTAAGGGAATCATTTTGAATGTGTGTGCTGTTAACCCAGGCAGTTACCACGACTCACATATCTTGCATGCCTCCCAATTTTATCATATTTTCTCTAGGGGTGATATCCCACAGGGTCATTTACTTGGGGATACAGATTATGCACGGGAACCATGGCTGATGACGCTCATCAGAAATGCACACACACCTGCTGAAGAACACCATGCTCAAACTAGAAATATCATAGAGCATGTGGCTGAGTTGCTGAAGTTGTGATTCCACTGCCTAAATAAATCAGAGGAGCCCTGCATTACAATCTACATGCACATACTGAAATTTTCATTGTCTGTGACATGCTTCACAACATCACCATGAGAAAACAGCTTCAATAGGATCAACAAGGGAAGGGGGGCACACATTCCACCACTATTGGCAAGATCACCACAGTCACACAGAGGTAAGGAGTCAGAAGGGAATCCAGCAGCTGCTGTGGATGTAGGCAGATGTAGGCATGCTCAATATGCCCTCACACTGGCTAAGAGGCAACACATAGCACACTTACTCACCACCTAAGTGGCTAAAACCTTCATATTACACACATACATATAGCAACATTGATCCCAGGGAATGCCTACCTTTACCTACCCATGTAATGGCTGTGTATTCCTAGCATCAGACAGACTCAGCCCTAAATTAAAACTGTAGCAGCTGCTGGATTTACAAGGTACAGTGGATATAAAAAGTTTACTCACCCTTGTTAAAATGCCAGGTTTTTGTGATATAAAAAAATGAGACCACAATAAATCATTTCAAAACTTTTCCCACCTTTAATGTGACCTATAACCTGTACAATTCAATTGAAAAAACAAACAAATCTGTTAGGGGAAAAAATATAAAAAAACAAAAAATGTACAAAAAGCTGGTTGCATAAGTGTGCACACCCTTAAACTAATACTTTGTTGAAGCACCTTTTGCTTTAATTACAGAGTCTTCTTGGGTACACATCTGCCATCAATTAAAGAGACTCTGATTAACCCCAAATAATGTTCAGCTGTCCTAGTAGGATTTTCCTGACATTTACTCAGTTGCCTACTACAGCAAAAGCCATGGCTTGCAGATAACTTACAAAGCATCAAAGGGATCTCATTATTGAAAGGTATCAGCCAGGAGAAGTGTACAAAAAAATTTCCACAGCATTGGATATACCATGAAACACAGTGAAGACAGGTATCAAAAAGTGGAGAAAATATGGGACAACAGTGACATTGCAAAGAACTGGACATCTCTCCAAAATTGATGAAAAGACAAGATGGAAACTGGTCAGGGAGGCTGCCAAGAGGCTAACAGCAACACTGAAGGAGCTGCAGGAATTTCTAGCAAGTACTGGTTGTGTACTACATGTGGCAACAATCTCCCATATTCTCCAAATGTCTAGCCTGTGGGGTAGGGTTGCAAGACGGAATCCTTTTCTTAAACAGAAAAACATTCAAGTCCGGCTAAAATTTGCAAAACAATACATCAAGTTTCCCAAAAGCATGTGGGAAAATGTGTTATGGTCTGACGAGACCAAGGATGAACTTTTTGGCCACAATTCCAAAAGGTACGTTTGGCGCAAAAACAACACTTTGCATCACCAAAAGAACACCATCCCCACGGTAAGCATGGTGGTGGAAGTATCATGCTTTGGGGTTGCTTTTCTTCAGCGGGAACTGGGGCTTTAGTCAAGGTGGAGGGAATTATGAACAGTTCCAAATACCAGTCACTTTTGCCCCAAAACTTTCAGGCGTCTGCTAGAAAGCTGAAGATGGAGGAATTTCGCATTTCAACACGACAATGACCCCAAGCATACATCCAAATCAACAAAAGAATGGCTTCACCAGAAGAAAATTAAAGTTTTGGAATGGCCCAGCCAGATCCCAGACCTAAATCCAATAGAAAATCTGTGGGGTGACCTGAAGAGGGCTGTGCACAAGAGATGCCCTTGCAATTTGACAGATATGAAGCACTTTTGCAAGGAAGAGTGAGCAAGTATTGCCAAGTCAAGATGTGCCATGCTGATAGACTACTCAAGAAGACGGAATGCTATAATTAAATCAAAAGCTGCTTCAACAAAGTATTAGTTTAAGGGTGTGCACACTTATACAACCAGCTTATTGTACGTTTTTTATTTTTTATATTTTTTCCAGTAACAGATTTGTTTGTTTTTCAATTGAATTGTACAGGTTATAGGTTACATTAAAGGTGGGAAACGTTTTGAAATTATTTATTGTGTTCTCATTTTTTATATCACAAAAACCTGGCATTTTAACAAGTGTGTGTACATTTTTTATATCCACTGTTAAGTGCTGAAACTGGAGTGTTAAAACAGAATTGTATAATAATACAAATGAATGGCATATCCTTGCATGTTGTTTCTTGGTAATGTAAGTAAGTAAAAGGAGGGTGATTTGTACAGCAATGACTTTAACATGTGACAGCAGAGAGTTATGTGAATACGTGTCCTCTACCAAGTAATAGGCTTCAGGCATGACAGATTCACACATTCATACCTCTCAAAAGTACTGATGATCACTGAATGTCCTCAGTTTGGCCTCATAGTTTTCTACTGGAAAATCATTAAAGAGAGGAGTTAGAAAGTAATGAGACACATTTCAGTTTCAGACTTCACAACCCTCAGAAGATTCTTAAAAATACCGATGCAAAAAAATGTTTTGACTCTATGAACTGTCTAAGATCAAAATATGTCAAAAGTACAATTGGCAAAACCACATCACATACACAGATATACTAAGCACTAAGTCAGCTATGCACCTGAGCATCAGACAAAAAGCTTACGTATCCCTAAATCCAAAAGATAGAAAACAAGTATATGGCACAGTTATCATCACTTGCACAGGGTGTTGTGGGGGGAGGGCAGGAAGCCTAGGTTGACACAAAAGGTGAGTACATGTGAGTAACAAAGAGAAACAGGCAGACATTTGGAGAAAGTAACAAATGGCCAGTGAGACAGAATTAGCTGTAAGCTTCACGTCTGAACCATTTAACTGTTGTGTGTGTGTCTTTATGGGCCCTCCAGGTCAAATTGGTGTGTGGGTACCTGCAAGAACATAGCCAAGCTCTGGGCTAGCTCTATGTCTTGGTATGTTGAACAGGTGTGAGCCATGCATGGTAGAGGTGGCAGTTCATCACTGTCTTACCAAACAATGAGAAATGGCTATGCCAGGAGCTGCACTGGCACATCCATGCCGATGGTCAGATGCACTGCTGCTACCCGAATGTGACTGATGTCTGTTGGACAAGCGATCCTCATGAGGACAGCCAGGACCACGACACCATGGCTGACCACATCTGGATGTGGACTCCTCAAGCACTGATCGAGTAGTGGAAGTCGTCCCACTATGAGACTGTGATTGGGCACAGCCATGTCGGCTAACATCAGATGATGTGGCTGACCTATGCCCACATGGATGCCGTCTCCCTCCCAGCAGATGTTCCATCACAGACACTGCCTGTTCCAACATGTCATTCACTCAATCCACTGAATCAGCAACACTATGGAGGCAGTCACACATGTCAGCCTGTACCTCATCTACAACCATAAGCATTTCTCTGGAGGACCTATTGGAACATGCCTGCGCCTCCATGATAGCCCTAAACATATGTTGAGTGGCACGGGAAGACACACCTGGATCAAGTGGAGGATGGACAGGAGGCCTCCTCCGAGCACCCCTAACAACCCTCCTGTGTGGCACCTCTCCCATACTTTGGCTATGGCCAGAGTCAACAGACAATGAAGTTGCAGTAACCATACTACTCTGATCAAGTATACCTCTCCAATATTTGAGGGCTCACTGGAATGGGTTGGTGTAGGCCTACTGGCCGTGTGCAGTAGAATTACAGGGGATGGCTGAATGTCAACCTCAGTGTCAGATTCAACTTCTGCACCCCCTGACTGTGCCTCTGTTTGGCCATCATCATCATCAGAGTCTGCTAATACTCTGAAATCAGGAGGTAGGAATCCCACACTTCCACTGCCAGGACCATCTGTGATAATAAGCAACAAACATAAGAAAACAATTAATACCTACACTACTATAGTCCAATATATGCCAAAACAGTGGTGCCACCATTACAGACAGTACAGCAATACACACAATCAGTCCTGACACCCACATAACAAACTAAATATTTCTTTCAACTGCTCATCAGTACTGACAGATAAATGTTTGGCTTACCAAGTACAGATGATTCTAGGCTCCCTGTGGTGGATGGTCTTGAAAGAATTTAAGCAAAAGAGGACATCATCCTCACAATGAACAGTGACACAGGAGGTTAAAACTTTTTGCCCTTTATATGTCCATTACTGATACTTTTAACAAGAACTTGGATAACATGTACATCCCACACCCATGTGTAATCAACCAGAATTTATTAACTTTATCAACAATTATCCACCCCAAAAGAAATTTAATGTTAAACAGAACTTAAGTATTGCTGTCAATATTTCACTACACAAAAAGTATTTAACAAATGGGATAGGTAAGCCTACCTGGAAGCTCCTCCTGGAACATACATGTACTCCCTGAAACAGCAGCACCAACATATAGGTTCATAGGTTCATACTAGGCTATCTGCCCTAGGGCATTTATAAGCCTAGCCAGAATGTGTTTGGCTTTCGCCACCCATTTTAAATTTATTTTGCTATGCCCTTTTTCGAGGTTAGTATACTGTACCTTTGTCTAACAGTGACACAGAAGTGATACCCGGGGTAAACCTACGATCTCCCATCCACTCATCAAGATTCCTCTTGAAGAGAGTCAATGAGGGACTCTGCCTAACCTGGACTGGGATTTAATTCCAGAGTGAAGGGAGCTTCTGGGTTATGAATCTGTCACTCCAGCATGTCCTATTTATTTCAGTGCTGAGGTTCAAGTCTCTCGAGCACGTAGCTCAATGAGATTTGGATTTTCTGAGGTGCAGCATGTCCATTAATTCCGGGTTGGACATGGCTTTATATGTCAGGCACAGATCGCCTCTGAACAGGCGGTATGCCACTGAGTAGAGCTGGAGTTTTTTTAACCGGGCAGCATATGGCATCTGTTTGAGCCCTTTGATCCTCTTGGTGAGGTACTTTTAGGGTCCTTCCAGTTGCTGCAGGTGTCTGGTAAGGTACATCCCAAAAGGGGCAATGTACTCAATTATGGGCCTGATGAGGGATGAGTAAAGAGGCATGATGACCTCCCCTAATCTAGATGTGAATCCCTTCATGATTAGGTGGGCTATATAAAATGTTTTTCTAACCACTTTGGCCACGTGGTGGTCAAATGTGATATTGCTATCAACTTGGGTCCCTAGGTCCCTAATTACTTCTTCTGTACTTAATGGATTACCACCTATGTGGTAATTTGTGGGCACTTTGTTTTTGCCAAAGGGGATGACTATACACTTTTTGGCATTTAGCTTGAGGCAATGGCTCTGGCACCAGTTGTCTGTTTCTATGAGGCCCTTTTGGAGGATGCTTGTGTCGGCTGGAGAGTCGATTATGGCGCCCAGTTTGCAGTCATCTGCGAACTTGGTCAGCCACAGTCCTTCCATGTTGGCCTGTACCTCCGAGAAATATATACCGAACAAGAGAGGTCCCAGGACTGAGCCTTGTGGGACACCACTTGTAACTGGTTTGGAGTCTGACATGGCTCCAGCAATTTTAACCATGTGGGTTCTGTCCTTGAGCCAGTTTGCAATCCATCTAGTGACATAGGGGTTTATATTTAAGCTGGTGAGCTTATCTATAATGCCCGAGTGATTGTATATCCCTGAAAGTTGGCAAGAACTCTTCATTTTGTGTCAGTGGTGCCTTTAAAATTCTGAAATGCAAATACTTGGCTCCATGTAGAAGATATAACATAGTGCAGGCACTTCCTCAGTGTTTGCTGATAATGAATTGCAACGGTGAATGACTACTGGTAGGAAGAAGGAAAACACAGCATCAATTCAGACTCCGCTACCTCCAGAGGGTGTGTCAGCCAGGTTAGACTTACAAAGTGTAGAAGTAATTATATCAACGTTTTAAATGCATGTAAGCAGCACAAATTTCACAGTTTCTGTACAGTAACATCCAATCTCCCCTTCATTTCTTGACAACTGCACATTATTGCTATTTAATATCCTCACACATTTTGAGGACAATGATACAGAATGCCTTACAAACTGCATCTCTCAGATTACTGGTCAGATAAGATAAGAATGCACAACAAACACAGAGAGACACTAGACTAGACTAGACACTAAGACACAGCTGCATTTATGCAAGCAATAGTCATAAATGATTGTGTGATCACTCAGTGCACTAAATCTGAAATTAATACAAATATAAACAACTATCATATGCTTTGTTAGTGCTGTGGATGTTGTTGCAGTTGGTCGTATGCAAAATGATTTTCATTCTCTGCTGCAAAGCTGTTTCTGTGGCAAATAGGGATAAGGCACCCTTACTGTATTTTGAAGGTTCAATGGAGTGAGAGTTCAAATCCAGACTTGTGTGAAAATATTTCATGTGTACCTACATATATTTCCATAGTGTTGTTGATTTAAAACATTTCTTTTCTTCCTTTCTTATAATTTTCCCTTTTTTAAATGCCAGTGTATGCGCAATGCATGGCTTAATGCAGAGTAAATGGAGACACAATGAATGTCACTGCTTTTTAACTACTCCTGTGACAGCAGGTTTAAGTGTAGGGCTGTAATACAGAAGGTCCTGGGTTCTAATACAAGACGTGCAACATATATTTACTGTTGCGACAGTTCAGTTTACAGTAATGAACAGGAAAATATACAAGTGTTATTTCAATATTCCTGTGTCAGCGGGTATATGTGTAGAGCTGCCATACACATGGTCCTGGGTTCTAATACAGGAAATTCTAGTCATTTTACTGTTGTTCTACTTCATATTATACTGAATATCACTTATAACACTTCATACATAATTATCAATAATGGAGCAGATATGAATTACATGTATGAGGGATAAGACACCCTTGCTGTGTTTTGAAGGTACAGATGTATGACTAAGGATATACTGTCTACTGTATTTCTATATGCATAATTCTTATATCTGGACTTGGATGGCGACCTTGTCAGGTCACACACATACATGGTTAACACCTCAATCTGTCATCTGTATTTAAGAATGGTTCATGACTATGTCTGAGAAGCACTTCTTCAGTGGCAAAGATGTTAAATCATTGCTGTGGAAGAAAATGTTTTGTCCCTTATGCATAGATTTGAATCCCACATGGTAAAAATCAGTTTTATCAGTGTATAAAAAAGTCAAACAAAAATGTGTTAGGTCATGACATTCATGCCCCCAGTGCATGTCTGCAAAGGTAAACCAGCTGTTACAGCAACAGACACCCCTCAAACTAATGTCAAGTGTCAGAATAACCTTCCAGTTTCAAAAATTGCTTTCCTCCCTGGTTGGCACTGATGCTGTTGGCTTAACATTATGCAAACATGGCTGGCATCGTTTCTCAGGTTTGTGCACTACCAATAAACATGATAATAGGAACTGGCGGGAAATCACTATTTGCTATTGCTTTGGGATTAGACATGTCTGGCATTAGAGGGGAAGGTACACAATTTAGGCCGCAGATGTAGGGTGTTCAGGAGTCCAGAATATTTGCTGGACTCCTGGTAAACTGCCACAATCAAAGGTTTCTGCATGGGGACTATTCTGGCTCCCAGTACAAGTCTGAGCCTTGGAATAGTCTGGCCAAGGCTGCACCCAGTGCAACTGGCATCCCACGCACTGGAGAACAACACAGGCACTAATTCAATGACCTAAAAAGGCACAAGAGGGATACACTAAACCAGTGGTTGGATTAGTTTCAAACTAGTGACATCCCACAGTTGTGTAATTATGTTAATAAATAGAATTTATAATGCATAGAAAGTTAAATATAGACGAGACTGGTAAGCATAATGCCCTTCTGTTCTTTTCTTTTCACAGCTAATCCTGAAATAGTGCTGAACAGGCAAGCTCATGCTGATCTTCTGGAGAGACTGAGGGAAGTGAGTAGTATGTATGCAGCACAAGAGAAGTATTATTGTAGCTGTAAAAGTTAAAGAAAATGTTTTTGTTTTCTATACAGTAGTAGCAAATTAAGCATGTATATCCTACCCGTTAAAGCAAGTATGCATGCATAAGTCTGTAGCACAAACCAACTTTAGGAGTCAAGTGTAAGACTGTAGTCAGAGGTTGTGGGTTCAAATACGATGAGTAACAAATACAATACTGCAATTTTTAATAATATTACATAAATCTGGAAAATCTTACATATTATTCCCCTACATAAAGGTGGTAACTCAATAGAGCATAGCCATTCTCTCCCCCTTGCTAAAATCATGGAAAAATGTATCCAAAAACAGCTACTTAACCACCTGTTAAATAACAACCTCGTATCCAACTGTCAGCATGGTTTCAGACCCTTCCATAGCACCACTTCTGCCCTCCTTCCTTCACTGACTGCATCAACAAAAATCGGAACAATGACATCCTCACCCCTGCTCTCTTCATCGACCTATCCAAAGCCTTCGATACGGTCAGTCACCAGATTCTAATAAATTTACTGAAGGCATTAGCCCTAGACTCTAGTGCCATAAATTGGTTTAACTCCTACCTTCATAATAGACAACAGGCAGTACTCTGAAATAATAACTTATCCAACCACCTCCCCATTTCCCTAGGAGTTCCCCAAGGTTCTATTCTTGGCCCCCTTCTGTTTTCTATTTTTATTAATGATCTGCAAACTAGTATTCCCTTAGCTACCTGTATACAATATGCTGATGATTCTACTCTGATCTATTCTGCCTCATCTGCCTCTGAACTACACTCTATCACCCAGCAGACTTTTCAAATTGTTGAAACATGGTTCCTTAAACGATGTCCAATCTTAAACCCTAAAAAAAAAAACAAATTGTTATTTTTCTCCTCCACCCGCAAATCCCCTCCTCTCAACTTCTCTGTCCTGTCTAATAATGGCACCAGCATATCTCCGGACCCCTCCACCATGCTCCTTGGAGTTTAGATAGATAACAACCTATCCTTTGATTCTCACATAAATAACAGTATAAAACTAGTCAACAGAAAACTAGGCTCCCTTTATAGAATCAAACCATTCCTTACTCCACTGGCCAGAACCTCCATTGCCCACTCCCATCTGGTTTCAACCCTTTTTTATGCCTCTCCTACTTATACTAACCTGTCCAAAACTAACCTCAATAAACTGTCTGCTGCCTATAACAGTATCGCCAGATTCTACTTTTAGAACTCACCATTGCAAAAATTTAAAGGAATTAGGATGGCTTGAATTGCAAAATCTGATCTTGTTTCATCAACTCTCCTTAGCCCAAAAAATCTTGTACATACCCACTAATACCCCTATACTCACTTCCCTTATATGTTCTTACTGCAACCTCAAAAGCCTACGTTCCTCTAACAAACTTCTCAAGGCAAATTGTAAAGCCAACAACTTGGCAGATAACTCCTTGTTCTCTAACACTATTGGAAAATCCTGGAACTCTCTTCCTGACAATCTCTCTTCCATCTCCTCTCCTCACTGCTTTAAAACCCAGCTCAAAACTTTCCTTAGTACCCGCTGGCTCTGCCCCTGCATGAACCCTGACTAACATTTCCATCTATTTCTAGTACTTCCACCTTTTCTGCTTACTAATTTTTTAGTCCACAACTAAATTGACTGTTAGTACGTATTTTAAGTCCTAACTATTGCACCTGAAAGAACTTGCTACTGTAAATGCTCATTAACTAAAGTGTAATTTCTGTAATTTCTGTTTATCAATGAATGTATTTTGGAGCTTTTTTCCCCGGGCCTCTACTAAAAATGGACTCAAATCCAGTTGGACCAGCCCGGTCAACAAATGTAAAATAAATAAATAAAATAAATAAATTAAATTCTACATAAGTGGCAGAAATGCCCGGCTGTTAAATGTAATCTATATAATTCGACCAAGCATATGTGCAATATCTTCACATTGCAAGGATTACTTTTAGCAATCCTTAATTATAATTTGTAGTTGTTAGGAAGTATACTTGAATGTAAAACTTCAAATGAAATAGTTGTATTATTGTGATAATGCTTTCTATGTCACATATGATGATACTAATTTTATTTCTTTTTTGTCTCACCAACCCTTATCTCTTTTTTTATTTTCTATTATGTGTTATCAAAATGTATCCATGTCATCCATCTGTAACAAACCACTAAATGCTTCACAGCACATTGAGGTAGGCCAACCCCTGTGGCTCAGCCTGCCCCCGCTCCACTGGCTCCAGCACAGATGCCCAGCACATCTGGGACCCAACCTGGCAGTACTGCTTCTGCTGCCCCTGCCTACCTGCACCCTCAGTAGCACTACCCCGGCAGCTGGTGCTGTGATACCCTCCAAAGGAGTACTGGTGGAGCTGGGTATTTCATCACCTGCCAGGAGATGCTGGGGTTGGTGCGTAGGGTCGTGCACCACACCATTGGCATACACCTACACCAGATGGAGAGGCTGCTCACCCTCAGGGTCCATAGCAGAGAAGATATCAAGCACTCCAGCAGCCAACGGAGTAGGGGGACAGTGATGACAGTCCTGCAAGTGAGGACTAGATTCTCACTATCCCCATGTTTGACAGGCATGGGCTTGTGTTGACCCCTCCCTCATCCCAATCTTTGTGTCCTCCAACCTTTTGTGTCCCTCAACGTCCCTGTGTCTTGTTTTGTTTGCTCCTTTTGCATTTGTATCCTCACCTACCCAACGTACCTGACCCAGAAACACTAACATCCCTTACCCAGCATTCCTGTCTTACTGAAGTGAAAAAAAAGGGCACCAGTCCCACACAAAAAAAAAAAAAAAGAAGGATTGTCCCATACATAGCTCTCTATTTTGTACACATCTTCTTGACACACTTGACTGGGTCCATTTGGCTATACAACATGATTGTGTTGTTGTCACCCCTCTTTGTGGAGGTGACAGTCCAAATTCAGCTAACATTCTGTACATATTTTAATTTTACACTGTTGAAGAAATGGATAGCTATGTTTTTTTGCAACCTCCCTCTTGCACATTCTTATATTCTTTTCCATTTGTTCTTTCCCCTGCTTGTCCCCCATTTCACCACTTTCCTATCTACCCCATTTTAACACCTATAATATAGTCAAAAAACAAAATCACACACAATACACACAAGTACCAAAAAATGGAGCCCTTCACACTCTGTGTTTGCGTGGAGTTTGGCATCATGCATCAATGCCAAACAATGGGGAACAGATCTTCTTTTGTGCAGTTACATTGGCCCAATTTTGCTTAAACATGCTGCACTACATCAATACACAGCACCACATGGTAAATGTAGTATAAAGATTTATTTCCTTGCATTATCACTACGTATTTAGAAGTATTAAATAAACTTGGAGTTATATCATCAGGCTCAAAAAGAAATGTGTTAATGCATTTATAACTGCTGCCACAGAGTCAGCTAAGCAGCAGGTGTGTTTCATACCCTCAATACTGAGAACTCTTAGAATTTTAAAATTGAAGCTTGTGTTTGCACACTGCTTAACTATGTGCAAACTGGGAAAGCAGTAGAAATGTGCATCTCACATGGACAAACCCTTTCCAACCACTGTGCAAACCCACTGCTCAGCGGTGTGCTATGCAAAGTGGATGACAGTGTGTATTACTTTCGTTTTCTTTCCATTTAATGTTCATGACATGAAACTACATCTGGAAACAGAAAAAAAATGAAGGCCCTATCTAAGAAAATGTCATATATTTATAATGCAGCCATGTGCTATCCCCCATGCACAAATATATCAACTACACTACATAAATTAATAACAAATGTTGTCTTATATAAATATATATCTTTAGAATGACAATACACATTCAGATTTTCCAATACGTATAGTAATGTGGACACCTGTATGCATATAGTTTGTAAAGCTGTCTTTTAAAATATACCTGTACATTTGAACGCAACCACCAAATACTACTAACTGCAAACTCATCAATCTGGTAACATGTAAAACTTTATTATCTTGACAACTGAACAGGGCTAGCTATCCATTTTATGAAGGCCTCCCAAAATCTTCTCTCCAACATCCAGTGCTGATGTTATCCACTATAAGTTGTCCTGCAGCCATGTACAGTGGCACTTGCGTAATATGTTCTGCAGTCTATGCACTTAGGCAGTGGTTCTGTTCTCACTGCAGTCAACTGGGAGGTGAGTGTGTGTGTGTGTGTGTGTGTGTGTGTGTGTGTGTGTGTGTGTGTGTGTGTGTGTGTGTGCGCGCGCGCGCCCATCTAGTTAGAGGAGCATAAGTGTGTGACCTATTGTTACCATTCCAATCCCATGGATTGCCAATATTTTGACACTTGCACATGGCTACACATCCATTTCATGCAGGCGTCCCAAAATCTTCTCTCCAACATCCAGTGCTGACAACATCCACTATAAAATGTCCTATAACCTTATACATATCAGACTTGTACCATGACACTTGCCTAAAGTACTGAGTTGTGTAGTTAGGGAGGGGTTCTGATCTCACTGCAGTCAACTAGGGTTTGTGTGTGTGTGTGTGTGTGTGTGTGTGTGTGTGTGTGTGTGTGTGTGTGTGTGTGTGTGCGCACGAGCTAGCACTTGCTTACCATTAGAGAGAGTACTATACACCAGCACGTGGGACACTGATATTACCATTTTTTCCATTTTCTCCTCACGAGACACGGCTGATGTCACCACCTATAAACTGTTGTCTGACACTCTCCAAATTAGACAGGAGCTGTGGTGCTTGCCTTAAATACAGAGTTCCATAGTCAGGGTTCTTAGATATGTTGAGATTCTGATTTCAGTGCTGTCAACTGGGGTGTCTGTGTGTGTGCTTGTTTATGCACTTGCTTAACATTAGAAAGAGCATTTTTACACCAGCATGTGGGACATTCTCCTCACCAGACATTGCTGATGTCATCACCTAATAATTGTTGTCTGACAGATCCTTGGGGTATACCAGTGGTGACTGCTCTACTGGCAGAAGTTGAGTCACCAACTTTCACAGTATGTGTTCTGTTGTTGAACCAATTGGGTCAGCATTTAGTGGTGTAAGGGTAAAATCCCCAGCTGTAAGAGTTTTTCAATGATTCCTCAGTGGGGGACTGTGTCCATACCCTAGGCCAGATCAAGACAGGCAGTATGCACTGTCTTATCTTCATCCAGACCCATCACACAGAATAAATGGGCTGTGACAACATCACATTTCAACTGTAGCATGACCCAAAACATACACCTACCTGACATGGCTGAATGCACACTTCAACACACCCTCCAAATGTACTATGCTCCCACAGAAGGGTGTACATCAACATGCATCCATTTGAGTGAGGGGGGCAGCACCTGAAGCATGCATGTATAGACACATCCTGACTCTTCTCATCTGTGAGGTAGACCAACATGTCATCATGGACCTTTTCTAAATGAAGTGGCTGCTGGTGACTTCAAATTAAAGAGGGGCTGCAGGAGACAGCTGAATAGGTGGGGCCAATGGAAAGGGGTGGAGCTATGCTCAAAACCACAACAACTGGAACTTTAATTAAATATGCTGCCCTGGGTGCCAAGCCATCATTATGAGAGTCCAATCAAGACAAAATGAAGTGTAGAAGAAAAACTATTTCAACACATTGGCTACATGACAGCTTACTTAATATCTAGATGGAAACAAAAAGGTTGCAAGGCATGAAAAAAATAAATTACTTTTTAAATACATTACTGGAATGCCAGTCAAAATCAAGTATAAAAAATAAGCAGCACTCAACTCAAACCACTTCTCCTTGCACTGCAGTTCTAATTATAATTTATATTCAGCTTTATAAAAAAGTACCAAGTAACATGCTGAAAGTAGCTGATACCCCCACTTGTAAAAATGTTTCTTATCCAAAAAAGACTTGCTGCCTGACAACAACTATCTACTTGTTTCATGGGGAAGACATGATCAAAGTAAAAAATGAACAGCAAACAAGAAACAAGCTCAAGATAAATTGCTTAAAGGATTACTGCACAGATTATGGACCACACATGATACATTGGCATTCTGTTTAGTTTACAGGTAACTCCTACAAAGATGACTGCAAGTCTCCAACAAATGTAATGAGCTTCTGAAAATACTGTAATCTTGTCCTTTATCAAAAATACTGTCATATGAATTTCAACACCTGAGGCTTATAAGTTATCTAGTTATGTAAATATTCTCTGCATGGCAACAACAAAAAGGCTTTCAATATTGGTAATTCTTTAACAGTATGTTTATTAAAGCTTACTTGCATCTTGCAAACTCCAACAAGCTTACCTGATGGTCATTAAAGCACTGCTACTTAAACACAGAGTAACAGGGCACTGCAACAGCATGCATTTTCTGAATAATAAGAAGCATACATCAAAAGTATAAAAATATGACAGAAAAACAGAACATTCTGCAAAATCAAGGACAGATGAAAAGCCACTGTCATACTTGTGTCTACCTTGGATGGGGGAATACTCTGCACACTTGCACTGCATAACTGCTCCTTGCCTTGCTTGGACACATCTAGAGTCACTACATGGTGGAGTGGAGTGCAACAAGTATGTCACAATTTGATATGTCTCTCGCTGACGGTGATGGCTCTGACACTCATACCTCTCAACTGCAGAGCAAGAAATCTGGACAAAGCCATACATAGAAGGGGGACAAAGGCCCACAAATAAGGACACTTTTTAAATATTGCTCTTATAAACCTAGAAATATAATAGAATAGTAGTAGGTATTGCATTAATATGAATTTTTTGAAGGGTATGAAATCTGAAACTCAAATGTTTGCCATTATTTTCTAACTTCAATCATTAATGATGTGCCACTAATTTGCCAGAAAACCACAATTTTATGAAAAACAGACCAAAAATGTGATGCAAAAATATAAAATTGCCACACAATACAGCTGGGAACCTGTCAAACAAGGGACATTTTTTAATATTAGTACTGTTAACTTGAGCAGCTGACAAAATAAGACAATCAACATGCATTTCTTAAATAAAAGTAATCTATAACTCTGATCATTACAGTTATTTATAATTGTAAACCCTCCATGTTTTCTTCCAAAATTGCCAGTTTGCGAAAGGATTATTAGGGGGAGAGCAACATTTTGAGCCAAAATTGAGGACAATTGAGAGGTTTGGATATTCCTAATTCTATAAAGTGATTTATTTGCACGTACCTCTCAACCTTTTAATGCAGGAAATCTGGACAAGGCCAAATATATCGGGGGAACATACAAACAGTATTAAAAATTGCTCTTGTATAAACTTAGACTGTTGATAGAATAACAGGTCTTGCTTTAGCATGTATTTTTCTGAAAGTTATGACGTCTGAAACTCAATGTCTGTCATTATTTAGTGACGTCATTCCTAAATGATTTGCCAGAAAACCACAAATTTTATGAGGAACAAACCAAAAATAAGAAGCAAAAATCTATTAATTCTGAAATAATCTGGACAGTTGAGAGGTATAGTTCAGCCGGGCCGTCTTTGAGTTTGCTGCCCTTCCCCCCTCACAAAATCATGGTCGAATGGAGCCTCCCCCCTGCAGTCATTCCAATGTCCCATTCCTTGGTTATTTCGCCCAATTTACCATAAACACTGTAATGTGCATACTGGTTTACTTCTGCAATAATTTGGATTTCATTTGAAAGTTTTATTTTGCATTTTACAGCACAAACACTAATAGATATCTGCTAAACAAAGCAATGCAGTCTCACAATGAAAATAGAGTTAGCATTAAAAACTTCTTTGCCCTTGAAACACATTAATTGAAACAGCATTGAAACCCACATTCAAAGAAAATACATTTTGCCAGTGGCAGATAAAGATTAACATTGGGCTGTTTTCAAATCACAGGCCCCGTGCACATGAAACATACACATGCTCTTTGATACACCTTCCTGATTGTATTAAATTATATTCCTTGTACAATACAGTACAGTTTTAGAGGGTGTTTTAAATTTATTGTTTGAACATTATTCCAGTAAACAATGAAACAAAATGCATGCACCAATAGTGACAAAACTGCCCAATTCAGAACACTTCCATCAGAAAAGTCTACTCAAACTTCTACAGTCCACCAGTATCAGTAAATATGCACAATCTCTAAAGAAGTAAAAGTCATCAAAATAATTCCACATTAAAGAGATTTGTAACTAATGAAGAGGTTGCTGCTAGCAAACAACTTTATATTTCATTGTTTCATCTACAAATAAAGTGCCTGTTGCCTTTGTGGAATAAATTGCCTATGTTACATTAAAAAATTATAAGCTAGTAATATCGCAATAGGGAATGGATGGCAAAGTGATAGGTTCATAGTTACTAGGTATCTTCGCCAAAAAGGACTGCAACATCCACCCCCTTTGCAAAACAGTACAGTATCAGCAATACATCTACCTACTGTGGGAGTAGAACCCACAGCCTTCTGCATTAAAAGCAAGTACACTACCTGTTGTGTTATTAACAATGCAAGCAAACTCAGTATAAGTAGCACTAAACTTTTGCTCCCCTGCAGCTCTCAGCTCCTTGTAAAATCTACTCAACACTCAGCTGTATCTCTGAACTTTGCAACACAAGAAATCTGGAAAAAGCCTACATTTATTTGGGGGGGACAAAAGCCCAAAAACCAGGGGCACATTTTACACATTGCTTGTATAATGTTGGAAAGTTGCTAGAATAAAATGCTGTGTTACCACCACACATTTCATTGCCAAGTCTTAAACCCAGGGCTCTGTGCAAAACAGAGCAACATACCACTATGCCAAATCATCTGCTACCATTCAGTGAATTTGGTTCTCACCATAGCTGTCAACCTCTTAGCGCAAAACACCTGAACAAAGCTAATAATGTGGGAATACAGCCCCCAAACATATTCGGTGAATTCAGTTCTCACCATAGCACTCAACCTCTTAGCAAAAAACACGTAGACAAAGCCAGTTATGGGGGAATACAGCCCCAAAACATATTCAGTGAATTCAGTTCTCACCATAGCTCTCAACCTTGGCACAACAAACCTGGACGAAGCATATAATATGGGAATATAGTCCCAAAAATAGGGACATATTTCAAATACCCATGTTATAAACTTAGAAAATTGCTAGAATAAAAGGTTTTGTGTTACCATGTACTTTCTGAAGAATATGAAGTCTGAAATTCAAATGCCTGTTATTTTTATTTATTTAACATTTGTTAACCAGGAAAGTCTGACTTGGAACAAAAGCCAATTTTCAGCAGAGGCCCAGGGAGAAACACTCCAGACATATGTCTTTGTAAGATGGGAGAACATGCAGACTCCACACAGAAGGCACCCCAGCCAAGAATCAAACCAGAGAACCTGTAGCTGTCAGGCAACAATGCTACCAGTGCACACTGCACTACTGACTGTGTAAGGTAACAAACATACAGAAACCACAGATTTTATGAGGAACAGAACAAATAGGCAAAAATTTGCAATTTTTTTTACAAATGGTGGTGGGTAGGGAATTCAGGCCCTTGCCACCTGCAACCAAGGTACAGGGTTCAAGTTGAGATATTCTCTACCCACCACCATGTGTTCTCTCTAGCCACCAGTATACAGCAACTGGGGCATTACACACACACCTAAATAGATTGATAGATATAGGTATAGTGGTAAACATTAAATCAATGAAATGCCAATGATAAAATTGACAAACATCATCATGCTTCTGCTCGTGCTCCAAAGACTTTCCTCAGGTCATGCAAGTTTTAAAACAGTGCTTCTGGGGGGGACTCCCTCAGCCACACACCCCACTAACTATTTATTCCAACTCCAAGATCACACAATCCCCACAGAAAGGGCATAATGCTCAACCCCAGGGATAGTGCAATCTGACACAACTGTGGACCAAAGTGTGTTGGCAAATAAATTTCAACTTCAATCAACTGCATGCACATATCCATAATGTGTGTGTGTGTGTGTGTGTGTGTGTGTGTGTGTGTGTGTGTGTGTGTGTGTGTGTGTGTGTGTCTGGCAGGGGTTATTGAATGAAAAGTCAAGTGTAGAAAGAGAGGTGGAAGCTTAATAGCACCCATATGTCGCTATGAAATTATCTTGGACAAAAGGATTGCCTGCATTTAGGATGGTAATAAAAATAATTGTGTGTGGTCCTACATATGACATGTAAACATGTAGTTGTTTGTTTAATTTAATTATTAACTGGGTTTGTCAGCTGACCAGTTGACACTTCTCAACAATGACCCACCTAAGCTAGAGGCAGGGCAGTGCAATAGCAAGACTGTACAGACAGATGTGCAAACACATGAAATGAAAATAATGTCACGCACTCCAATGCTTGTCATAGATTAATATGTAGAGTATATAGGTGATATGTCTCAGCAGAGACATATTGAGACTACTCAAATAAAATGCAGCCATAAGAAAAGTCAGAGACATGCTGAACATAGGAAACTGTAGAAGTTTGTCTATACTTAATAAGTAAGCATTAAGCAATCATTACGTATACTGAAAGAAAATAAATCCGTATTATTAAAGAGAAGGGAAGTGTGAGATAGTAGGTAGATCTCATAAGAAAAAAGTCATTAGTAAAAGGGTGGACATGGCCTAGAAGGACTTAAATAAAAAAAGCTAGTTTTAAGTAGGAATTAGTATAATGTTAAGGGAAATCATGCAAAGGTAATAATATACAGGTGCAAAACCATTTATCATCTCTGTATTCAACTAGTATTTCTAAAGTTTTCTGGGAATCTAGTCTATCAATGAAGCAGATATGGAGGAAACATGTTAGCCTCTGACCAAGTTAATGTGAATCTGCAAGTTAAGTTGCAACCCTAACCTTACAACCTGAGAGATTCTTGGGGAATGACAATGAAAGTGGTAAATGATTTAAGGAAGCAAGAATAGAGTTCATGACTATTGTAGGTGGATCTTTCAGTCAAGCTTAAAGCAACTCAGTGAGCTTTGGAAGAAAATTGTCCTGCTGACCAGACCAAGACAATGAGAGAATTATAACAAAGAACTCTCGGCATACACCGAAAACAGTGACAATGTTTTACTGCAAAGCAAACAAAAACACGGGACTGATGTTTAACTACATTACATCAGGGGATGAGGAGGTACTTTTACCCTTACTTATTGTCTTGGTTAGAAAACAAAATTATTTGGAGGTTAACCAGTGGTGATTTCTACAGAAAGAAACAGATAATCAAAATCTGAGTATCCAACACCTGTTTGGAGTTTATGTATATACACACCTACACACACACACACACACACACACACTACCTGTAAATGGGTCCGGAAATGGTAAACCAGGTCCAACTCCATTGTCTCGAAGCAGCAAACTCGCGCTCGACTTAATGCTTCCCTGCAAGGGATTTGCACTCAACTTATCTCACTCCTGATTGGTCCTGCGCTCAAATCCCTGCTTACCTCTCTCCTGATTGGTCCTGCCTGTGGCTCAAGCAGTCCGGAGCTCCTCTCTTCTGTGCAGTCGTCTACTGCATGGCATATTGGGCATCTGCAGGGCAGAAAATACCTTCTCTGCATCTGGACTGCTGAATCGAGCGGTCAGAGTTCGCAAGGATTCCTGGGCATCTGCGGGGCAGTCTGTGTGTCCGTGCATACGCAGCAGTTCCGGTACTCGTTAAAAAAGAAAACATTTTTTTTTTAAAGTTTATGTTTCACGGTATGTAGTTAATTTATTTCTAGGTGGGAGGGCTGCAGTCCTGCAGACCGATAGCACGAGCCGCCCCTGTCTAAATGAACACTAGTAATATCCTGGATGTGTGCAACAGACATGTCTGAGTTGTTAATGCTACATCCATGTCTGTTTCATCTGTCAGATGCCCTCAAAGAGGTTATCAAGGTCATGCATGATGATAACACTATCATTCTGTGGAACTTGACCAGGACAAGGCATCAGACACAAATCCACATTGAGGTATTTACTCAACACTGTCAGAAGTGACCATAAACACCTACATCACCAAGTGGGTAGACCACTGGATCACATACGTGGATTCTAAATATGTTGAAATATGTGAGAAGACCAATATCCCGGATCCAGTGATCAGGTCCTTACACCAGGGCTGTCTGCTAGGCCCTTTCTTGTCCATTACTAAAGTCACAGATGTCAAGAATGACATGTACATCTTGTGTCCAAACTGCTGTCTGGAGGACTACAGATTGTGTGCAATCATTGACTCCACCTGTGATATTAGTATAATACAGACAGTATCAACACATACTAAAGATTGCAGCCATGACAACACACAAGATGAAACAAAAACATGGAGGGATTTGTTACATTATGAAAACAAATACACAACCTAAGTACAATGTACACATCACACCCTATAAGCAGACCAATTGGTATGTGATCTGTGTCCTGGGGTAAGTGGTATGTGGAATGTCCACCCATCATCTGGCCACAGTGGTGACTACTCCCTTGAATTGAGTATGTGAAGGACATACACATCAAAGGCCATAATACAGTTATAGGTCACAGCCTTCATCATACCAATAACTTAGTACAATGCACTCTTCTTCATGTACCTCCCTACACATCCTCTGGTGATGTGTAACTGAAGTGTACCACCTTTGCCACAGTGAGCTGTCACACATCTTATTGGCCATATCTAGGTATTCTTTTTCTTGCATAAACATTACTGTCTGATAGTGCACAATCCCCAGAAAGGTGCTACACTAGATGCATGTGTGATACCTGTTCCAGTGATGCACACAGTACATACATAACTGTTTGATAACACTGATGGCATGGGTTACATTCATAACAGTCTGGATTTTGCCATATACATCTGCCATGCACACTAATCAACTAGCCTGTATTGATCATAGTGTCACAAACAGGTATAACAGTGTCCCTCCTAACACCTCCAGCAGATGTTACAGTGTCAGGATGGTGTGCTTGATTACTCATAGCTTGCTGATATGTCACAATAATTGTACAAGTATGCTCGTGCAGAACCATCAATGATCACTCAGAATTACACATGTTGTGTCAGAGACATGGGAATATTGGTGTTATTATTTTGATATTGTCCATGTGCGTGCTTCTTTTACTGTTGTCCATAAGCCTGCATCTGTGCCCCACTTGCTGGGGACCTGTGCTGACATTGCAGTCATATTCAGCCAAATCTGTTTGCAAAGCTTCACAATATGCACCCAATATGCACCCAACCCCGATTGTATACAACATCCCTGATAAATGTGCTCTGCATTGCTCATGTCAGGATGCTTATATCACAAAAACATCTTCTCCATTGTTATGTCACTTTGTCTGACAGTCACATAATATACATTTTCACTGTGCAGTCAGTACTGTACTATGTCTATATGTGATCAGTGTTCCTGCTACAATTGTCTTCTATTTACATGCCCTCACCTGCCATAAATGACAATGTTTCACCTGTCCTCTTTCCGTGTTCATTTCTCGAATTTATCTGTGTATGTCTATTCAATACACACACTTCCCCTGCATTATTTTACATGGCAGTCCATGTACCCTTACAGATCATTTACACAACATTTGTACAGAATGGCTGAACCATATCCATTGCTGTATGATAAACCCTGATAATAAGTGTGGCATTCCACACAATCCCACTAAGCTAGTTTGCTCTAAGGTAAACAAGTGTGCTATCTGTGTTGCTTTATACGGTTTCCTGACCGGCAAACAAAACTGCACTTGCTTACGTTTAAACGCAGTACGTGGCATGAATATGTAATCACCACTGCTGCTCACTGTGCAAACATGCAAACTCCATGTAGGCTTCACTCAAAGCCTATACAGAGTTTATTGAATCCCACTAAGTATATAACAACCAAAAAGTATTAATGTTCTACATAAAAATAATATACAAACACTGAAATAACAGTAAGAAAACAAAACACATTGTCACCAGCATTAAAACACCAGCAAATTAAATATCTTAAAATCACAAAGAAACATTTGCAATAAAAGTATCCTTATGTAATGCAGAATATTATATAGTTTGCCTTCATTAAAAACAGTAACCACTAAGAAATGAAAACGAATAAAATGCACTCAGGCTGTCCTTAAAAATAAGAATTGTACCCAGCTGGTTTTGCAAGTTAATAATTATATATAAGGAAAAAACAAGATATAAGCAATTGTGGTTTTATTTTAAAAATAACTCCTTACCAGTAAAGGTTATACTTCAGAAATGTGCTACATTTCACATTCATTAATTTTTGGGCATAGTTTCGATGCCTTGGCAGATAAAACTGACATTCTCGATACCGACTCATGAACGTGTACATATTTTCTACTGAATTACAAATGAATCACTATGATTGATACACAATATATCTCAAAGCTCTATAGGAGTTATCAATACATCTATGCTCATTAATTAAACAGTGCACAGAACATTAAGTTAAATAAATGAATGCACTGAAATCTGCATGATGATCTGGATATATCCCCATTAACTCAAAAATCAGATTATACTTATCTCATTATAATTGACAAGTTAGTAACCAATGGTGTTTACTTCCAAGGATTTCTCATGTCCTCTTCAGGCCTAACTAACAGTTCAACAACACTTTCCTTTAAGTCAGCATTTATATCACACTGTCTTTCTCAGGCCTTCCTTGAAACATCTGCATTGCTGAGTCAACAACACATGAGTATACCACAATAAAGCAATAAGTTTGTTTCTGCATTCTTTCCTCACACTCTCTCCAAATCCTCCCGCTTCATTCCATTCACTTCAGCTTTTGTTCACCACTCTCCCCTCTTTATGAACTCTGTTAACGTCTTCCTTATTTGTATCTTTTCCCCTTTTCTGCAGATGTGATTGGGTTGCCACATCAACCATGACCATCATCTCGAGCCAAATGTTCACACCACCAGATGGGTAGCCCTGCCACAGTTTTTACTCCAACTCTCTATTTTTCTACCTCTTTCACTAATAGAACATAGGAGCAACATTAGGCAAAGAGATAGTGGGGGAACCACAACATGCCTAGCCATATGTACCTTTATCAGACACACCTTAAAGTTATTGCCACTCTTTTCAAGCACTAAATAGTGCTCACGTCCCAAACTGAGCAGGGCAGTACATAATAACTGTGGTGTAAATTCTTGCCTACTCACCCAGTCATCAAAACTAGCCTTAAAGGTAGCCAGTGTCATACTTTCTTTGACTTGTACTCTTAACTTATACCATAGTAACCTTTCTGACATAGACCCTAATCAATTTTGTTTTGTAAAGGGCAGTTCTGTCTCCTGAACCTAGTAAGCTTCTTTGTAAGGTTACAGAGGCTGTGGACAGTGGTTACTCCTTGCTTGCTGCCTCTCTCAACCTGGTCAATACTTTTAACATTATCTCCATGCTGATATAATTGAAAACTCATGTACAGCACTGCTTGATTTGGGATGCGAGCACTACTGAGCATTTGAAAAGGATGGAAGGAACTTTAAAGTGTGTCTACTTAAAGGTACATATGGTTATACATTGAATCAGGAACTTACCTTTAAATGAGTCTTGCTTATTTGTTGGTGTTTCTCCAGCCACTGCTTTTGTGAAGAAATAGGAGGTCGACTAAGACTGGGTCTTTCGTCACTGAAAAAGCGAGGCACAAGTCTCCTCACAGTAGCTGGTAAACTACTGAGTAAAAGAGTCATACTAATCTATTGAGATAGTTGAAGGATTTAAGGCCTTTAATTTTCTTAGCTAGAAATCTTTGGGGCCCTTTCAGTTGAGCAATACACTTGGATTTGTACATACCAAAGGGGACATTATATTCGATGATGGGTTTGATAAGGGGAGTGTGTACTGGTAAGATGAGTTCTTTAGATCTTATTTACTTGAAGTGTGTACCGGTAACATGACTTCTTTAGATCTTATTTACTCATTTTATTTATATTTGTTTTCTGGAGCAGTGCACTGATCTCAGTGGACCATTTGCAGGCACAATCTGGGTGAAAAGGATCACATAAGAAATGAACACAATATGTTTACCGATACAAGGACCCTGAAAATATCCCCTGGAAATTAACTGAGGATTTAGGATTCCATGACTATGGTGGAAATGTGATGATCAGATGAGATAGCAGCCCACATTAAGTACACAGATATTTTATATGCATGCCAATCTGAAGAACAGTACCATTTATAACATATGAGGCAGAAGCAGCTTTTTTTGCCGAATGCTACTATACTGCACTTTTCTGCATTTAAATTAAGACCATTTTCAACACACCAGGTATGTGCATACTTCAGCTCTTGCTGGATATGTTTAATATTAGTGGAAGAGTGGATAACAGTGCCCAGCTTGCAGTCATCAGTAAACTTGGTCAGCCTCTCTTCTAGGCTAATAAGTGAATATAAACAAAGCGAATGCCAAACTGGACACAGCCCAGAAATGATCCCTGTGGTAGTCCACTAGTTAGAATTTTATGCCTAAACAAGGTACCAGCAACTTTCACATCTTAGTGTCTGTTGGACAGCCAATTTGCAATCCAGCAGACAATATAGGGTTTACACAGTGTTTGTCTAATATTTCAGTAATACTAGCAAAGGGAATAATGTTAAAAGCCTTGGCCAAGTTGAAAGAGGTGGCATATAAGAAGTGACCATTGTTCAGAGTCTAACAGTTTTAAAGAAGCTTACTACAATTCAGGAGACAGGACTGCCTTTTACATAACAAAGCTGACTGGGGTCTACATCAGTTAAGTTGCCTTTATCTGAACAAATGAGATCTGCATGGCTTTGCATAAAAGGCTGGTGAAGCTGATGAGTCTATAATTATTTGTGTCTATTTCTTTCCTATCATTCTCTAATCTCTTTCGGTCCATCCTTGTACCTACTTATTTCAAAGGAAAACATGTTTGTCGCTCGTCTTGGTTCCCATTAAAGACGAACAGGCGGGGTAGTTCATTTACATGCTTTATTACAAAAACACATCAGGATGGATAGCAGCAGTACAAAATATAAACAAACTGATTAACTGACAGACAAGCATACTTACATCTCAACAGCTTACTACAAAATGGCAGTCAGCCTCGCACATGCTCAGTATTTATACACTTAGGCAAGCCCCTAGAAAGCTTCTTAAAGGTGTACACACATATTGATCTACAGTGTTCATCCATTCTATTCTTTACATTAATTTTGACTGAGTAATGTATTTTTAATGTTAATTATGTTTGTTTCTGTTTGGTATTTCTTTACCTGTGTTAGTAAACCTTAGTGATATCTTTATCTGTTTTTATAACTCTGCTTTATGTAAAGTTATCACCTGTCCCTCTTTGTGCAGGCCAGTCCTTATCTGGCCATACCTCTAAACCTCTTAGTTCAAGAAATATGATCAAAACCTAAATTAATGGGGGAAGGGACCCCAAAATATGGTCAGATTTGAAATACTGCTCTTTTAAGTTTGTTAAAATAACAGGATTTGTATTAGCATGCATTTTCTAAAGAATATGAAGCCTGAAACTCATGTGTACTTCATTATTTAGTGACTTCAGTCTGCAGTGATCTGCCAGAAAACCACAGATTTTATAAGGAACAGACCAAAAATATGAAGCAAAAATCTGGACGGTTGAGAGGTATGATTTTGGCCATTGTGTTCTGAAAAAAAAAACCCACGAACAATGACAAATGTCCTGCAATTTCCGCAGAAAATGTATCACCTATGTTTGAAAGGGTCCCTATTAAACTGCTGAACGTTTCAAAGTTTGAATGTCATATGGTCAACACCATATGATCGAAGTTCAAAGGTGAAAGACAATGGCTCCATATGCGCAGAATAGGAAAATTTCCCTTTTCTGCACTGAAGTGCGGTCTCTGAGTTGGTATATTTAAGTAGGGGGTGTGGGGGGTGCAGGGCAGCTTGCCCCCCTGCTCAGAGCCTTAAGGTAAGTTTTTTTTTTTTTACTTTTTTATTATATATTGAGGTTTCAAGTTTCACTCATATGTTGTCGAACATATGAGGTTCGAAATTTTGAAGCTTTGAATATATAACACAGACCCGTTTGAAACAACTCAGTCATACCTCTCAACTGTCCAGATTTTTGCAGAATGTCTAGATTTTCTGTTCATATTGTTGGTCTGTTCCTCACAAAATGTATGTTTTTTTGGCAAATCACTTGGATGATCTGAGGATTGAAGTCACTAAATAATGACATACATATGAGTTTCAGACTTCAAATAGTTTAGAAAATGTATGTTAAAAGAAACCCTGTTATTGTAGCGACTTTCTAAGTTTATAAGAGAAATTTTTTAAATATTTATTTTTTGACATTTGTTAACTAGGTTTTTCCAACTGAGCTCAAGCCCATTTTCAGTGAAAACCCAAGGAGAAAAGCTCCAAATATTTGTACACTCATATAAAAAAATAAGCAAAGGAAAAATAAACAAAGAGACAAAAAACGAACAATGACAAGATATAACAGTTTACAAATTTAAGAAATCTAAAAAAGAATCTACTATAGACAATCATAAGGCCTTCTTCACATGTCCACAGTCTCAAAGGAAACACCCAGGTCTGTTCAGAACTGGTGGTCAAGGACACCACATACACAAATGCTGTAGATATAGCCAATCTACTGCCTGACAGATTCAGCAAAACCTTCTCCCCTCTGTCCCCCCTATCAGTAAATCAGGACATCCCCAGTACCTGCTCCCCACCCCTTATCTCTAGGGAACAGGTCATCACTGGCCTCTCAAGTGCAAAAAATACAGCCTCCATGAAATCCAATAACATCCAGGCTGCATCCTACATGAACTCAGGCATAAACTTGCAGCACTGTTAAGCACCTTATTCAACCAAAGCTTGAGTACCGGCTTTGTCCCAGCTGAGTGGAGGACAGCCAGTGTCATCCCTTTACACAAAGATGGAGCGTCCACTGATCCAGAAAATTATAGACCCATCAGCCTAGCTAGGCTGATCTGCAAGGCCATGGAATGGATTATCATGGACCTCATTAACAGGGACATTGGCAACCTCCAAACACTCAACCCCACACAGTTTGGCTTTGTCAAGGGGAGGTTAGGTCTACTAAATCTGGTCGATTTCTTTGAGACAGTCACCAAAGCCATGGACGAGGGGAAGATGGTGCACACCACCTACCTTGACCTGGCCAAAGCCTTCGACACTATTCCCCACTCGGGCATAGTAGATAAACTCTCTCAACTAGGCCTCAATCCATATGTTACCAGATGGGTAGCAAACTGGCTCACTGATAGAACCCACCTAATCAAAATAGGGGAAGCCACCTCAAGCAGTAGACCCTTAATGAGCGGCGTACCCCAGGGATCGGTCTTGGGGCCTCTGTTAATCGGGATATAGTTCTCTGAGGTGCAGGCCAAAACCAGTGGGCTATGGCTGACCAAGTTTGCAGATGACTGCAAGTTGGGTGCAGTCATCCAATTCTCCAAATGATGTGGACGTCCTCCCAGAGGGTCTCACCCAAACAAATGACTGGTGCCAGAAACATGGCCTCAAGCTGAATGCCAAAAAATGCATCATCATCCCCTTTGGGGAGAGTGACGTCCCCACATATTATCATATTAATAACAATGTCCTAAGTACAGAATCAGTAGTGAGGGATTTGGGCACCCAGGTTGATAGCAACCTGACTTTTGACCACCATGTTGCTCCAATTGTACGGAAAGCTTTCTACATGGCCCACCTCATAAGTAAGGGTATCTCATCCACAGACAAAGAGATCATAAGATCCCTGTATTCTTCCCTTATAAGGCCAATTATTGAGTACAACGCCCCCTTTGGCATGTACCTCGCAAAGCACATGCAGCAGTTGGAGAGACTACAGATGGTTCCTCACCAGGAGAATCCAAGGCCTCAAACGTACCCTACACAGACAGGCTAAAAGGCCTGTCTCTCTACTCAGTTTCATACAGACTCCTCAGAGGTGACCTCTGTCTGGCATACAAAGCAAACTCAGACCCCGCCTTGATAGGACTGCTGCATATCCGCAAATCAAGTTCCACTCGAGCAACCCATACGTGTGACCTCAACCTGGTCTGTGATATCAATAGGCCTTGTTGGCAGGACAGATTTGTGTCCCAGAGACTCCCCCATTTGTGGAACAGACTCATTCTCCAAGTCAAGCAGAGTACCTCATTGTCCCTTTTTAAGCGCAACCTGAATAATTGGATGGGAAACAGAAAATGCACTCCTGGGATTTCACCTGTGTCCCTGCTGGACAGGGGCTCTGGGTGTTGACTTGTCTAAACATGGTCTAAACTCTTGGCTAGGCTTATAAGGGCCTCAGGGCCAATAGCCTAGTGACCTCCTATGATCCTAAGAAATAACTTTATACATGTTCATAGATTCAGAGGTTGATACTAGACTATCTGCCCTAGGGCATTTATAAGCCTAGCCAGAGTGTGTTTGGCTTTCGCCACCCTTTTAGATTAGTTGACTGTGCCTCTGTATAGTAGGTCACAGAAGATAGCCCTTTTGAGGTTAGTTTACTGTGCCTCTGTCTAGTAGGGACACAGAAGAGATCCCAGGGGTAAACCTACGATCTCCCATCCACTTGTCAAGATTTCTCTTGAAGATGGTCATTGAGGGACTCTGCCTAACATGGATTGGGATTTTGTTCCAGAGTGAGGGTAGCCTCTGGGATATGAATCTGTCCCTCCAGCATGTCCTATTTATTTCTGTGCAGAGGTTTAAGTCCCTGGAGCGTGTAGCTCTAAGGGATTTAAATTTCCTGAGGTGGAGCATGTCCATTAATTCTGGGTTGGACATGGCTTTATACGTCAGGCACAGATCGCCTCTGAGTAGGCGGTAAGCAACTGAGTAGAGCTGAAGTTTCTTTAGCCTAACTGCGTAGGGCATCTGTTTGAGTCCCTTGATCCTCTTGGTGAGGTACTTTTGGGGTCTTTCCAGTTGCTGCAGGTGTCGGGTAAGGTACATCCCAAATGGGGCATTGTATTCAATTACGGGCCTGATGAGTGATGAGTAGAGGGGCACAATGACCTCTCTTAATCTAGATGTTAACCCTTTCATGATAAGGTGGGCTATATAGAAGGTCTTTCTAACCACTTTGGCAACGTGATTGTCAAAGGAGAGATTGCTATCTACTTGGGTCTCCCAAATCCCTAATTACTTCTTCCATACTTAATGGATTAACACCTATGTGGTAATTTGTGGGCACTTTGTTTTTCCCAAAGGGGATGACTATGTACTTTTAGGCATTTAGCTTTAGGCCATGGCTCTGGCACCAGTTATCCATCTCTGTGAGACCCTTTTGGAGAATGCTTGTGTCAGTCGGCGAGTTGATTATGGCACCCAGTTTGCAGTCATCTGCGAACTTGGTGAGCCATAGTCCTCCCATGTTAGCCTGTACCTCAGAGAAATATATATATACCGAACAAGAGAGGTCCCAGGACTGAGCTTTGTGGGATGCCACTTGTAACTGGTTTAGAGTCTGACATGGCACCTGCAATTCTGACCATGTGGGTTCTATCCCTGAGCCAGTTTGCAACCCATCTTGTGACATAGGGGTCGATATTTAAGCTGGTGAGCCTATTTATGATGCCCGAGTGGGGTATTGTGTCGAAGGCTTTTGCGAGGTCCAGGTAGGCTGTGTGGACTACCTTACCTTCATCTATGGCCTTGGTGACTGTTTCAAAGAAGTCGACCAGGTTCAAGAGGCAAGATCTGCCCTTAACAAAGCCGAATTGGGTAGGATCCAGTGTTTGGAGGTTCCCATTGTCTTTGTTTATGAGTTTCATGATGATACGCTCCACAGCTTTGCAGACCAGGCTAGTCAGGCTTATAGGGCGATAGTTTCCGGGGTCCGTTGTGGCACCACCTTTGTGGAGTGGGACCACTGTTGCTGTACGCCATTCCTTGGGTACATATCCTGTAGTAAGGCTGAGATTGAACAGTGACTTTATGTGAGGGCTCAGTTCTTTTTGGAATTCGTGTAAGACGCAGCCCGGAACACCGTCCGGTCCCATTGATGCTGTGTTTTTTGCTTTGGAGAGGGCAGCTCTCACCTGTGCATCTGTGATGTCAGGGAGGCTACACTCTGTTGGGATAGACATTTGCTTTTTTTGGGGGGAAGGGGGGGAGAAGTTTGCACTGAACCTGTCTGCCAGGATGTTGGCAATGTCTGTGGGTTCAGTGTATTTTTTGTCATTTTGAACTAATATCTGGAAGTTGCCAGCCAGGTTCCTGACATAACTAAAGAAGGCCTTGTGATTATCTTTAGCATCTTGTGCAATTTTTCTTTCGAAGCTGGCCTTAGATGATTTTATGAGGGATCGTAGTTTCTTGTTAGTACTGATCAGAGATGCCTTCCCTTTTTGGGATTTTGCTCTATCATGTAGTAGCTTCCTCCTTCTGTTGTATAGCTTATTTATGGATGGGGTCCACCAGACAGGTCTCCTGCCTTTGGAGGAATGAGTCTTGGTTTTATTTGGGATAGCATAATCCATGCACTCCTGTAGGTATCCATAGAAAGTGTTTGTAAAGGATTCTGTGGTTTGGGCCGTATTTTCCACTGGGCCAGGGGCTTTGAAGGATTCCACCTCAGTTTTGAGAAGTGTGAAGTTTGCTTTTGACAAGTTCTTCACCGTGGTTTCCTTGGCTGGGGGTGGCGACTGAATATGAATGTCCAGTGAGATTAATTTATGGTCAGATCTTACCAATGAGGGGTATACCTATGGTATGGAACATAGAGTCCCCATGTTGGTGATGATCAGGTCCAATATGTTTTCCCCTCTTGTGGGAGTGGTGACCAGTTGTTCCATAGCATTTGAGTTTATAAATTCTAGGAACCGTTGGGTGAGGATGTTGGGGCTTGAGTAGTGCTCCCAGTCTATGTTTGGGTAGTTGAAGTCACCCAATATAATGGTGTTTGGAGAGACCTTCATATTCTCCAGTGTTCTCAGGAAAGCTGAGTGGGGTTCCTGAGTTTGGGAGGGTGGTCTGTAGCAGGCTACAAACTGAAAGGCAGTTTTGCCCACTGTTAGTTGCACATGGATGGTCTCCGATGCTTCATGCAGTGCCACTAACCTGGAGGTGTGGGTATCTTTGATGAATATGGATACTCCCCCTCCTTTTGTGGTTCGGTCTGAGTTTTGGGGCCAAAAAGCATGGTACGAGGTATAACCTAGTAGTGCTGGGGTGCTCTCGGGAGTCTTGAACCAGGTTTCTGTTACTGCACAGATATCGATATTCTCCATACTGAGGAGAGCCTCAAGTGCGTGCATCTTGAGGTTTAGACTTCTGGCATTGAGCAGCATTACCCTTAGTTTCTTTTTCTTTGTGTTGTCTATGGAGGTGGGTTTGTCTTTTGAGCCTTGCCTAAAAAAGGCACTATGGGGATGGCAAGAGCCTTAGCCAGTATTCGAAAGCCCAGGGATGACAGGTGCAAGCCATGCCTAGTGAAGCAACGTGGCTTGTCGAGCATGTCATCCCAGGCTGACAGACACTGAACCCCCTTTGAATGACACCAATACTTTAGCCAATTGTTAAAATTGATCATTTTGTCTTTATACTGTGGCATCATTCTTGGTGAGGGTAAGATGCTAATCAAGGTCAGGGTCATACCATACCGGCCTGGGATACATGATCAGAGAGCTCCACTATGTCTCTTTTCATGTAGTCCAGGGAGGTACGTGTCAGGTCATTCACATCAGCATGGACAATGATGGAGTAATATTTGTACTTGCTTTGGAGTGACCTGAGTGCTTGTGTTATGTGGCATATCCTGGCACCCGACAGGCAGCTTACAGTAACCTTCTCCTTGTTCAGCCTGGTGAGTGGGACTTCAGTGTGTCTGACAATAGGGTCACCTATTACAAGTGTATTAGGTGTGTTGTTTAGCCTTAAGGGCTGTGACTGTGTGGCACACTGACTTTGTGAACTATGTGATAATGGGTATTGCTGTGGGGTAGCTGTTTCTTGGATGTCTGCTTTGGAGGTCTCTGCTGCTTGGGCAGATTTTTATTTAGAGCCTCCGAATATGTTTTTGTGTGTTTATGTGTTTGGTTTTCTGTTGCGATAGGTCTATGTGAGACTGGATTTGTGGTGTGTGTGGTTACCTTCTCCTCCTGACTGACTGCGCCAGTATTGAGTTGAGAGAGCTCAGCCTCCAGTTTGGCTATATAGTTGCATCTCTCACATATATTTGAGCTTGTTGGGAGGAGGAGAGGGTGGTCTGTGTACATAAGGCATTTGTAACATTGCCATAAGATTCCCAGATTCACCAGCTGGACTGGAGAGTAAACCCAAAACTGACTTTTGGACATGCCAGAATAGTATAAGGAACTACTTTTTGACTGATCAAAAAGGGCCAATAGGGAGCCAAGTACTTAAAGGGAGTATAAGAGGGTGTAGTGCCTTAGTTTATTAGTGCTTACTTATAAGATTACTTATGCGAGCAACTGCAGGGCTTTAGAATGAAAATAGAGTGCTTACTTTGAGATTTAGAACAGTTCTAAGGGGAAAAAGTGAAGAGCAGACTTTGTGGAGCCGGGAATAGTTTAAACTCGTTTAAGCGGCGTTGCCCGATGCTGCGCTATGCGCAAAATCGTGCAAAACCACACAAATGCGGGTTCTAAAGCAGGGAAACTGAAAGAGATAGGAATTGACCCAGAGCGGCCAATAAGCTACTAGTTTCAGGGCTGAGACCACTCCTCCAGGGACAGATAGGCTGCTCAAAGCTCCCCACTCTCACTGGTGAACAGAGAAGCTTCCTCCTATCCAAGTAAGGATATGGGCAACACGGGAAACTATACCATAGTCCGGAATTCAGCAAAACCTGAAATCTGGACTAATCTAGTTCAGCAACGGTGGGAAAAGAGCATATTTTTTTGGGTTTTTTTTGTTTTTTTCAGGAAACAGCGGAAAACACACAGAAAATACTGTAAATGCTATAAACAGGCTAGCGCACTTTAGTGTGTAGCCTACAACAGTTATACAATACAAAAATGACAAATTGATAAAAAACAAGTGCAAAAACTGTAAAAAGCAGAAGGCAAATGCAATTTAAACTTTTTAAAGCACAGATCAGTTAGAAATTCACTTTTTAGGCGGGAAAAGGCAGTCAGAGCAAAAAAACAGAGAAAAAAAATACTTAAATCTGGAAAAGTCCTCTTGGGTCTCTCTGTTGCCTGTATCACTCCGCAGGACACCACAAGGAGCTGTGCGGAGTTGTATACTGGCGCAAAACCGCGCAAATGCGGGTTTTAAAGCAGGGAAACTGAAATAGATTAGGAATTGAACGGCCAATAAGCTACTAGTTTCAGGGCTGAGACCACTCCTCCAGGGACAGATAGGCTGCTCAAAGCTCCCCACTCTCACTGGTGAACAGAGAAGCTTCCTCCTATCCAAGTAAGGATATGGGCAACACAGGAAACTATACCACAGTCCGGAATTCAGCAAAACCTGAAATCTGGACTAATCTAGTTCAGCAAAGGCGGGAAAAGAGAATTTTTTTTTTTTCAGGAAACAGCAGAAAAACACACAGAAAATACTGTAAATGCTATAAACAGGCTAGCGCACTTTAGTGTGTAGCCTTCAACAGTTATACAATACAAAAATGACTTAAATTGATATAAAACAAGTGCAAAAACTGTAAAAAGCAGAAGGCAAATGCAATTTAAACTTTTTGAAGCACAGATCAGTTAGAAATTCGCTTTTTAGGCGGGAAAAGGCAGTCGGAGAAAAAAAAACAGAGAAAAAATACTTAAATCTGGAAAAGTCTCTCTTGGGTCTCTCTGTTGCCTGTATCACTCTGCAGGACACCACGAGGAGCTGTGCTGAGTTGTATACTGGCGCAAAACCACGCAAATGTGGGTTTTAAAGCAGGGAAACTGAAAGAGATAGGAATTGACCCAAAACGGCCAATAAGCTACTAGTTTCAGGGCTGAGACCACTCCTCCAGGGACAGATAGCCTACTCAAAGCTCCCCACTCTCACTGGTGAACAGAGAGGCTTCCTCCTATCCAAGTAAGGATATGGGCAATACAGGAAACTATACCGCAGTCCGGAATTCAGCAAAACCTGAAATCTGGACTAATCTAGTTCAACAAAGGCGGGAAAAGAGAATTTTTTTTGGTTTGTTTTTTTCAGGAAACAGCAGAAAAACACACAGAAAACACTGTAAATGCTATAAACAGGCTAGCTCACTTTGGTGTTTAGCCTACAACAGTTATACAATACAAAAATGACTTAAATTGATGTAAAACAAGTGCAAACAACTGTAAAAAGCAGAAGGCAAATGCAATTTAAACTTTTTAAAGCACAGATCAGTTAGAAATTCGCTTTTTAGGCGGGAAAAGGCAGTCGGAGCAAAAAACAGAGAAAAAATACTTAAATCTGGAAAAGTCTCTCTTGGGTCTCTCTGTTGCTTGTATCACTCTGCAGGACACCATGAGGAGCTGTGCGGAGTTGTATACAATAGCAAACTTTTTAAATCACAGATTCGCTAAAAAAAAAAAACTGGCGTTTAGGCGGAATTAGTTAAGACAGCAAGAAAAGCAGAAAAGTGATACTTAATCACTCCAAAGTCACTCTTTTGTCTCTCTGCTGCTGTAGATTCTGCAGAACACCTGGAAGGCACTTGCTGAGCAGAATACAAGCGTAAAAACTGTGCAAATGAGGTTTTTATAGCAAGGAAGTGAAAGAGATAGAAATTAGCCCAAAATGGCCAATAAACTACTAACTTCTGGGCTGAAACCACTCCTCCAGGGACAGATAGGCTGCACAAAGCTCCCCTCTCTCACAGGTGAACAGAGAAACTTCCTTCTATCCAAGTAAGGTAATGGCAACACAGAAACTTGTAACACAGCCCTGGATTCAGCAATAACCTGAAAACTGGACTATACTAGTTCAGAAAGGTGGAAAACAAGTATATCATTTTTTTTTTCAGAAAATAGAGCAGATACAATCAAAATTGGCCCAAAAAGGCCAATAAACTACTACCTTCTGGGCTGAAACCACTCCTCCAGGGACAGATAGCCTGCTCAAAGCTCCCCTCTCTCACAGGTGAACAGAGAAACTTCATTCTATCCAAGTAAGGTATGGCAACACAGAAACTTGTAACACAGCCCTGGATTCAGCAATAACATGAAAACTGGACTATACTAGTTCAGAAAGGCGAGAAACAAGTATATATATATATATATATATATATATATATATATATATATAGATATTTCCAGAAAATAGAGCAGATACAATCAAAACAACACTTTACCCAATTAACCAGTTAAAAAGCTTAAAACTGAGCCCTTTTCCAGCAGTCTTCAATCAGACAAGTTCTAACTGCACAGTCCTGCCACTAGGGTACAGAGAAACCTTCTCCAAAAAAGACGGCCTGGGTCAGTGCACAAGTCATACAAACAAAGCTAGATCCAGCCGGCCTGAATCTAGTCTATGCTACAGCAAACAAGGCGTACTGATTTCAGAAAGAAACAGATGAAGTAAGCATGCACAATAAGCCTTTAACCAGAAATTCCCAGCTCAGAAAGGCAGAATCTAGCCTCTCCTTCCACAAGAGTGCAGACCACAAACCTTCTTAATGTAAAATAACTGGCCTGAAGCCCAAGTCCTTAACCTAGAACTAATACACTTTTAGAATAACAGACACTGAGCCTTCAATCAGCAGTTTCCAACTTAGAAGGATGTACGCTACCTGTCCTGCCACAACAGTGCAGACCACAAACCTTCTTAATGTAAAACAACTGGTTTGAAGCCCAAGTGCTTAAACCAAGGGCCTTAGAATAACAGTTACAATTTAATTGGGCTACTAACAAGCAGTAATAAAGGCAGCAGAATAAATTTAATTGAGTACTTTTAAAAGAGGCAAAAGCAAAATAAGGTAATAAAGTAGGAAGAAACACAAATACAGTAAGGCAGATGAAGTGCAAATTTTTTTTTTTTTTTTTGAGATGGAGGAAGCAGAGCAGATTAAGATACTATAGGGGAATGCCCTTCCCAAGTGCTCTCCCTGTACATTGCAGAGGAGATGGGACTGGTAAGAGTATCCAAAATCAAAATATGATATCACGGTACTCAGATGAGTGAGCGAGTGAGATGGGTCCAGCAGGAGTGTGCAAAAAGAGATTTACAGCAGGGGCGGGCAATTCCAATGCCACCAAGATTAACACCACAACAAGAAACAGAGAGGTGGGTGGGGAACTAATTGCAGAGATTCAGAGACACAATATTTACTGAATCCAAGACACACAATATTTACTCACTCAAATCTTAAATAAGTGCAGAAAATTTACTTAAATCAGCTTGTGTCCAGTTGATATATGCAGACAAGTCTCAGTAGCCAGCAACTCGATTTAAAATGATTACTAGAAATGTAACCAACACAGATTTTAATGCTAGCAGAAACCCCCAAGCTAATTAACACTAACAAAGGAATTTCAAAGCAGTCTAACAACTTTCAGTGAGCTCAGATGGCTAACTGCAGAGATTCAGAGACACAATATTTACTGAATCCAAGACACACAATATTTACTCACTCAAATCTTAAATAAGTGCAGAAAATATACCTAAATCAGCTTGTGTCCAGTTGATATATGCAGACAAGTCTCAGTAGCCAGCAACTCGATTTATTATATAAGAAATTGGGGTAAAGTTGTTTAAGCCTTATTATCATGAAAGAGTTTGCAGGTAAATGCAGTAAAGCAAGAAATTAGGAGGAGATGGAAGAGGTAAGGGTTTATGTGGGGTCATGACAAGGGCATATGAATGATTTAGCTAGATAATTTTTTTAGTTCTTTTTTGAAACTATTGGAGTATATAATGCTTATTATGTTTAGTGGAAGTTTGTTCCAAATATGAGATGCTGAATATTAATACTTTACCAATGGTTTTATTGGGTTTGTATATCTGTAGAAGAAGTTGGTCTGTGCTATGGAGTGGCCGCGGAGGGAGTGTAGTAAGACACAAGATTGAATATGGTGGGGCAGGCTGATGGTTTGTTGAATAAGAAGTGTTATGTGGAGTTGTGAAAGTTGAGGTTGATGGGGGAATTCAAGCCACTGTAGGTTCTTTTGTGCCACACAGTGGTGAGAGGTATGTGGCAGGAGCGACCTTAGGTCAAGTGGTGCCCTAGGCAAAAGGCCATCATGGCACCCCCACCACACCACTCAGTGCCCCCATCCTGGTCTACCTACACCAAATAAATACTGGAAAAGTGCCCCTACTAAAGCGGCGCCCTAGGCGGCCGGCTAGTTGGCCTATGCCTAAGGCCAGCTATGGGAAGGTTTGCAGTAAATTTTGCGATTTTATTATATGCCTGTTTCAGCTTAGTATTTAAGGAAGACTGGAGGTTTGTAAGGCTTGGAGTAGCATAGAAAAGTCTTGGAAGTAGATAAGCTTGTACCAAGGAGAGTCTAGAGTCAGGAATTTTTATGTCCCTGTTTTTGGGCCTTTGCCCCCCATTTTGTTGGGCTTTGTCCAGATTTCTTGCACTAAGAGCTTGAGAGGTATGCTCAAATTCCATAACAGTGAGCTTTTATTCTAGGAAAAATGAATTTTGTTTTTTTTTTTTCCGTTGGAGGTATTTTGTCCTGCAAAATCTCGCGAGCATAAAAAATTCTAATTTGGGGTATTTGAAAAGGAGGCAACAATACAGTTATGGTAATTTGTTGGAAATGCTTTGTTTTTTCATAATTCGTTATTGTTTACAGGGCTTCGCAAGAGGTACGTCGTGTTTGGCTTGGTGCTCTACACTATTTAACATATCTACATAAATATATACTTATTTGAATTTGTTTTCCGAGGTAAACACTGAGTAAATAAAAACACATAAAGTAACGCTTGAGATTACATACGTCATTTGTCTGGGCTGAACCTGTCCTAATCAAATCTAGATAAATAAACCAATGAGGATATAGCGCATACACTAACACATGGATGGAAAGATTCGGGTAGCACTTACAGCCTGGCGAAACAGCACTGCAATTATTTCGATAACCTGTGGTGGCACGCGACTCCGCTCTTCAGTATTACTGAAACCTTGGGTCTAGCAAAAGCTGGGGATTTTGGGAGTCGTAGTCTTTCTATTTGTAGCCTATCAACCAACAGCCAGCAACATTACGGGCCACAACAGAGTTGCTGTTTGCAACCAGTGCAACGAAATTGTAATTAAGAAATAAACAACAAACGTAGAACTCGTATACCACTTACAAACAAAACTGGAAACGACATACTGCTGGAGCCTCCCTACCCCCATCACATTTTAAGTTAACTTGAACATACTACAAATCCCAGCAATATTTGTGACCTCTTAATATTTTACGTCTGCGTACTACAATTATTTGCCTATAGGTTACCATCTTTAAAAAGTACATCTAAAGCATGTTATGGACTAACCGATGAGGGTGTTGATAATTGTTAAGTGGAAGGTCAACTGAAAGCCAGTATGCTGATACGTGTACCAGCTATTCTAGGATGGCGTCAGAAGTTCCATCGCTACTATACTCGTTTAACATTTACTTTTCTTGTGCATTGGACTACACCTGCGTGTCTGTCCCGGCTTCAGTCTAAGTCGTTACCGATAATAAGGGCAGCCACTGGGGGGCGGCATGAGTGTGATTTATTACTGTATTCACAGAAGGCAGCAATAATGTGGAGTGAGAAAAAATTGCGCCCTACCACTTGGGGGCACGCTGGTTACCGATGGGGCTCCAGGAATGAAAATAGCCAAAAACATCATCTCGGAGAATTGGGATTGCCTATTATAATGGCACTGTCTGTGGTTTATTGCACTGACAAGGGAGAAGACGCCGAAGGTAAGTATCCTGGAATTTATTTTATCTGTTTATAGCTCTTTGACTTTGTATTTTTTGAATCATATAACTATTTGTGCAGTGGAGTAATTTTGTTAGTGCAGCAGTCGTTCATACATAGCATATAGTGGAACTTGTGCTTGAAATCCTTCTTGATCAAGGTGTTTGACACGCTGTGTGTATAGCACTATCATATTTGAAACTGAAAGTACAAAACCCAGTGAAATCAAGCATATTGAGTTCAGTGATGTACATTTTTATTATTGTTTGTTTTGGTTTCTAATTTGCTAAGGGGATACAACTGTGATCCCAATGTACTTTTTCAGGCTCTCACCAGGAGACTTCTTCTTTCGGCTTTTTCCCAGTTAGGGGTCGCCACAGCAGATCACCTGTCAGCTCATGATTGGCAGTGGAGTTTTACGGTGCCAAGGTGCCAGCCCGGTGCCCAACCTACCCCAGAAGGCACACACACTCACACCTATGGCCAATTTGGAGTGTCCAATCCACCTACAACATGTCTTTGGGATGTGGGAGGAAACCAGAGCACCCGGAGGAAACCTACGTGACCACAGAGAGGACATGCAGACTCCGCACAGAAGGCACCCCTGCCGAGAATTGAACCGGAGAACCTCTTGCTGTGACGTGGCAACGCTAACCGCTGCACCTACAACAGTAGACAAAAAAATAACAGAGTTGACATTTTCAAATGAATGCATACATGGGGATGAATGATAGTGCACATTTTACAAGCAAGTGTTTAGCATTATTACTAAACATAGAACTTTAATAACAGTAATTCGAAAATAATTAAAATAAACATTTAAACTGAACACAGACTGTGTAACTGGATTAAAATGTATCATACATAGTAAATAATAATTATAGACAGCCTAGGTCCGTGGTGCAGAGGGGTGTAGCCCTGACAGCAACATTAATGACTAAGGTTGATTAGTCACCCTGACACTGAAGGAGGCAAGGAGGGAGATGACTAAAAGGTGTTGTCCACTAACCTCTCCCAGAGGGATGGAGCGGGTGCATGCACTCAAGCGGCACAGTAGGTGGTATGGTTTCCATGAAGAGATCCAGCAAAAGTACCTTCTGTGCTTCGGGGTACGGGGAGAGGATCACATGTAGGGAAATGCAATGAGCAATACAAGCAATAATAATTCTGATAATACTGGATTTACTGTTAATACTGATAATGTTTCTTTGGCTAGCCTAACAAATGTATGTGATATACCAGTAGTCCGCACTCATGCTGGTGCTGGTACTGACTGTAGCAAGAACAGTCAGTCTAGTAATATAGATTCAGATATAATCAGTGTATACTCTAGTAGTCATTTGACTGCAACAGCAAATACTGAACCAGTAGTCAGGAGAAAGGTAATGCCCTCTACTAGTAGTTCTAGTTTGATACATCCCCCCCCCCTTTCCCAATCAGCGACCCCTCCCGCAGGGGAAGGAGTCGTTCCATGAGCAGAGGGAGGCAGAAAAGGAAAGCTTCAGGTGGAGAACAGAGGGGACCTACCTTGAAGAAAATGTGGGAGAAATTAACACCAACATAATGTGGAATATTTCACATAGACCCCTTGATGAAGATGAAATTGAACTGTTGAATAAGGGCTTATCATTCATACCTTCCACTAAAAGTGATATGACAGATATAAGTTTAGATACCAAACTGTTTGTTCGTAATGTACAATTGAAACTATTGTTCAAGAATGAAGACACTAATTTAGAAGCTAGACGTTTCTTAAAACCTAGCACATTTATTCCCAACCATCATCCTTTATTAGATGCATTTAGTAAAATGGTTGAAGAAGATGCATATAATTTATGTAATCATTCTTATGAATATAAGAAGGGTAATTTAACATGTAAGCAGAAATCAGCATTAAAATAGATTAAAAAAATGACAAGAATATTATTATCAGGCCAGCCGACAAAGGCGGGCCTGTAGTAGTAATGGATATGCATGGTTATACTAGTTTAATGCATGAAATGCTTGATGATAGGAAATTCTATACACCTATTTTGCTGGAAGATGTTTACAGTCATGTTTTGAGAGTTTATAATACATTAGAAGATTTAAAGAAAAGTGAAATCATTAATGTAGAATTGTTCAATTTTTTTCTGAGTTGAGAATCCATTAATACCTGTCATACAAGGTCTACCTAAGATACATAAAGACCCAACCAATCCACTGATGAGACCCATAGTTGCTGGTAAGGGCTGAGTCACTGAATCTATCTCAGTTTACATTGAAAAGAACTTGAGACCTGTAGTTGATAAGAACCAATTCATTCTCAAAGATACAAAACAGTTCTTAATGGACCACTATGCTAAAATGGATTCTATAGAAGACACCCTTCTATTTTTGCTAGTAACTTTTGATGTTAAATCATTGTTTACGGTCATTCCCAACCAGGAAGGTATTGGTAAAATACATAGATATCTCACACAATACACAGAATTTACACCTGTTAAAGTAGACCTGTTATGTTTACTGCTTGGGACAGTGTTAGAAAATAATATCTTTGTATTCAATAATGACATATTAATTCAGAGAGATGGCGTAGTTATGGGCACATCTTGTGCCAATAGCTATGCCAACTTGGTGATGGCTATGTGGGAAGAGGAGTATTTATTTTCATTGCATAGTTTCCAGAATTTTGTAATTTTTTACAAACTATTTGTAAATGGCCTCTTTCTTTTGTGGACGGGCAGCAAAAGTGAGTTGTACATTTTCTTTAATGAAATCAATTCACTTACGAACTATTTAAAATTTACCATGAATGAGTCTATCTATAGTATTAATTTTTTGGATGTGCATATAGAGAGACTAGACAATGGTGAACTCAGTACTGGTGTGCATAGGAAATCCTGTTACAGGAATACCCTTTTACACAGAAGGAGTATGCACCCGAGGTTTGTTTTTAATAATATTATTAAAGGGCAGGCCATTAGGGCCTCCAGGTTGAATCCAACCTGACCTTAAAGAAAGATTGCTAGCTAGATCCTATAATATAAATGAAATACACAGTTGTTACCAAAGTGTAGAACAACATAGAAGTGATAGGGCTATCCCATACTTCTCGGATCGTGGTGCAACCGTATATTCCAGCCCTCATAATAATGGAGGAATAAATCAAAATGTAGGGACTAAACAGAAATTCTCTATGATTTATATGCATGACTTCAATGAAGTCAGAGAGATCATCTCTAAACATTGGAGGATGCTGACTGCAGATCCATTAATTAAAGATATTGTTGGTGAATATCCACAGTTCATTTTCAAAAATAAGAAGAATTTACATAGAATTTTATGTTATCCCAACATAATGGAAGCCGTTAGTAGTAGCCCACGTAGAAATGGTACATATCCATGTGATAACTGCCCTTTTTGTTCTTATATTTCTACTTATAATATGTTTGTCCATCCTACTACTACTGAATGTTTTCAGTTTGAGGTTAGTGCTACATGCTACACAGAACACGTAGTCTACATGGCAATGTGTAACTCCTGCCCTGCCTTCTATGTAGGTAAAACTGTTAGAAGGTTCAGGGACAGGATACGAGAACACCTTTACCAAATACATATCCAGTCTAGTAATAATGCTTTATCCAAACATGTTCTTGCCACAGATATTAATCACACCTTTAAATTTATGGTTCTTCAGGTGAATAACCCCAGTTTTAGAGGGGGAGATATCAGAAACTACACAGAAAGAACAGAGATTAAATGGATTGTCAAACTTAAGGCACATGTCGGTCCGGGCCTGAACGATAAAATTTCCCTTAAACCTGTTTTGAGAAACAGGTGACCATTTGTTAGGTAAAACCCTTACAGTATTAGCTTTTAGTTTTTTATATCAGATTTGTATAACTTGATTGATTTTTACTGAAGTTTTAATACAAGTTCTATATAATTATATATAGTTGTGATTGGACAGTTTTGGAATATTAATTTCATAATGAACAAGTCATATGTAAGAGAAATGCTTTTTATATGCCTTTGACTTTAAGAATTTGTTGAAAGAATTCATGATGATGTCATCTAGTTAATTATTTAATTGAATACCTGTTATATAAAATGTCCAACAGTCTGCATTTCTGTATCAAATATGCAAGCCTTCCTTCCCCAAAGTGGATACTGTGCAGACCTTGGCTGCTCTTGCATAGCTAGTTATCAAGTATGTACCTATAACTCTTATTTGTCAAACATGAGGACTGAATGGAATATAACAGCAACTACTATAATAGGTTCATAGATTCTTTAATCACTCAGTTAATGATTTTGTCCCTTAGAGAGATTTCATTAGTCTGTTAATTTTATTTCAGTTTTACAGCTTGACTACTTCTGAGAAGTATTTTGTTTTGCTGAAATATGAGGACTGAATGGTAGAGTAGCACCATGGGATCTTGAGATGTTTACTCATATTGTTTCTAGTAAGTGAACCACGACAGGCCATTAATTGTAGTTGAGTGTTAACATTTAAAGATATTTCCCAGTTCTTTTATTTAGATATAGCACATCTTTATTTCCCATTTATTCAGTGAGGTAGCTTCCATTGCTCACATTTCATTATTTTATAATTTTATATTAAGCATGACATTCATATTTACATAAAAAAATACCCATTTTTTACAAATTGAAAAGAGAAGGCACAACTTTTCAGGTTTTAGTATCATGATCACTTCTTTATTACATCTGTCTGGTTTCTTCACCGGTCTTCCAAATGTAAAATATTTGATATGATTGTTCACTTCTTTCACACAATCTTCCTTTTAGGCTAGTTTTCACTGTGTTATTTTACTTGGAGACACAACTAGAGGAGAAGCTCACTGTGGTGTTTGGCGATCAAAGCTTTCCCTAAGTTGTACTGGTTATGAAAACTCAGGTCATTGTTCATCCTTGAATTTCAATGTATGTATCGTATAGTTTATAAAGATGTATGTATGCTATACATGTGCATCTGTCCAGAATCTCTCCAGGCGGTTCTGTAAACATTTGATTGAAACAAGTATGTACATTGGTACTCTGAAGAAATGCTTGGTCAGGATCAATTCATGAAAAACCACAGAGAACAAAATGTGTGGTAAACAACAGCTTTCATTCTTTATTTCAGTACAAACAGAACTTTATCAGACCATGTGACTTTACAAACAAGGTTCTTATATAACAAGAGCATCGTACCACTATACCAAAGCAGCATTTAAAATAAGTAAGTAATATGTATTAAAACTATGTCAAAACAAATTTAAAGCAATTTAAAAAAATCATTTAACATTGATGGATTACCCGCAGTAGTGGTGCTGCGGTAGCATTGTCGCCTCACAGCAAAACGTTGTCCCATTCGATTCTCAGCTAGAGCGTCTTCTGTGTGGAGGCATACGTGAATGGGCGTGCCTTCGTTGAAGGTTGTGCATCAGTGCTGGTAACTCGGCACGTAAAAATCCTCTATCAAACATTAGCGGACTGGAGTTCTGCTGTGGCGACCCCTAACCAGGATAAGCCGAAAGACACAACAACAACATTTAACGTTGATGGATTCATTTAACCCTGGGTATTTATCGGCTTCAAGTCTAAGTTGCCAACTAGCTTCTTTGCATTCAAGCATGGTACATAAATCACCCACATGACTTGTATTTAGCAATTTGTCCAATATGAAAAACTCAAACTTTCTGAAAGCACTACAATTTAATGCATATTTTGCTAATGCGTTATTAAGGTCTTTCTTTTTTGTGGCTGATATATGTTCATAAATACGATCTGCTAACATTCTATTAGTTTTACCAATGTAATATGCTGAACAGGAAACACAGTGAGCCAGATAAACAACATCCTTGGACTTGCATGGGTATTTGCCATTAGCAACCAGAGTTTTGCCAATGCGGGATAAAAAATGGATTTAGTATCTGACAAGTAACAACATATCTTACACGACTGACAGCTATATGTACTTAATATCCACTCATGTTTGCATCAGTCATTAAAAATGCTCTTTGTTAAAATAACTGGATAAAGTAAAACTTTTCTTATAAGAATAGCTAGGGATAGTGCCTATTACCATCACTAAATCCTACCTAAAATTGTATTCCAGTTGGACGATGTGATATTCTTGATGTCAATCATATCTTTACAAATAGGTAAAATAAATGAACGATTTAATGTACTAACTGCTGTATGTGGTCTTGTATTATATTCATTCATTAGAATAGGAGAAAAAAATTCTTCACGTTTGCTTATTGTTTCACTGCGGATTTTAATAAGTGTTTAGGATAACCCCATCCTTCAAACATTTGAATAACTTTAGTTTCATCTTTGAAACCTTAATTTCTACTTACAAGTCTACTCACTGTAATAAGTTGCCCTTGCATTATATTCTATTTCATGAAGGTGGGATTAATGCAGATAATGAAATATTTGACTATGGAACATCTTGTTAGCAACATCCATAGTGAAAAGCAAGTCAAGAAACTTGATAGAATTGTCGTTTGCACTCACAATGAACTTTAAAAAAATCAGTACTTTCATTTATGGTTATCATGAAATTCATAAACATGATATGCTATATATTCTTGTGTTAATAAGTTATGCAACACTGCATCAACATAACTAAATTTTTGTAACATCAAATATTTCGGAGTTATGTTGTAACAACAGGTATCAGAAAGCCTATACGTAATACACTTGCATTTCTCGCGGTCTATAAGAATTATGCCCTTACATTTATTGGCTCTCATAATACGAAGTTGTGTGTTGTGGGTTAAATTATTTAAAGCCTGATATTCAGTATAAGTTGGATTAAATGTATTTTTCTTTTAAACATCTTTTCAGCCACAATATCTTTAGAAAAAAATTTAATATAGAATATCATGTTTATGAAGTTTTAAAAATTATTCTCCAAAAACAGGTGTTATTTTTGGAATTCCTAAAATTCATAAATATGCTAGTATTCCTCCATTTAGATGCATAGTGTCTGCTCATCGCAGTAAAACAGAGTTCCTTGCTGTATATTTAGACACTGTATTAAATCTCATTGTGCAGCAGTTGCAGTTCTATTTTCAGGATTCCCGGGTATGCTTGGATCTGTTGCATAATTATCGGTTTTTCTAGATCTGAGACAATGGTGATCACTGTTGATGTTGTGTCTTTACCTGCAAGTCATGGGATACTGTCATCTATTTTGTACGTTCTTATTTATATATGTTTCCCTCTTTACATAATAGTCAAATTAATACTGTTTGTTTGCTCTTAAAGTTGGTGTTAGCTAACAATTTCTTTATAGGTTCATAGGTAGGTACTATTCTATACCCCAAACAATACTCAGTGTTGTTGTTGTTGTTCCTTCGGCTTTTCCTGGTTAGGGGTCACCACAGCGGAACTCCGGTCCGCTAATGATTGGCAGTAGGTTTTCATGGTGCCGAGGTGCCAGCTCGATGCCCAACCTTCAACGAAGGCACGCCCATTCACACATGTTTTTTGAATGCCACTCGACCGCGGGGAGGACATGCAGACTCCACACAGAAGGCGCTCTAGCCGAGAATCGAACTGGAGAACTTCTTGCTGTGAGGCGACAATGCTACCGCTGCACCACCGCGGCCAAAACAATACCAGTATTTCTAGATTTAAATAACTTCTAAAGTAACACCTTACCAACAACTGGCTTTAGTCCTGTACTAAGCCAGGCTGAAAAAAATGTCCACTACCTCTTCCACACTAGGACTCTCTCCTATTCTGTCTCTAGCCTACTTTATGCTGATACCCACCTTTTCCTTTTCTTTCTGTTTTTGCTTTCTCTCTTCTTTTGTACTTTAACCACTACACTTCCAGTACCTCCTTTTTTCACCCTTTTCTTTTTGTAATTATTATCAAGTATTGTTGCTAGTCTATATTCTATCATAAGATCTCTTTGCCAGTTACACTGTACATGTGAAATAATCAGAAGCCTGTCAGCTTCAAACTTCTTAGCGCTACAGATATTCTTCTCTCCCCTGCTCCACTACACTGACAATTGCTGCTTTCCTTCCCAGGTCGCTCATTACTCAGGCTGTCAATGAATGTGTTATAGACGTGATGTTCCTTGCTCGTACTTTCATACATGGAACCATGTAGGTCTCAAATATGTATTTATTAATTATCTCTAGTATGCAGTATTAATCACCTTAAATATGCATGTACTGGTATGTAACATGTTTTTTTTCTCTTTCAGTTAAAATTTGTCCATTTGTGTAAATGCTTCCTTGTTAAATAACTCGTGTATAAATTCTTTGTGCTGATCTTTTCTCCCTGGACCTCTGCTGAAAATGGATCATTGGCCCAGTCAGACTTTCCCGGTAAACAAATGTAAAATAAAATAAATCTATTTAGTTATGGCCTGGTTTAGCATGAGTTTTTAGTCCAACATTCTTTGTACCATTTTGTTACATTTCATTGCTGCTATAAAGATGATTTATTGTTTATTTGGAATGGAAGTTGGAATGATTTTTTTTTTTTGTCTTTTATGACAGCCCTTAATGAAAGTACTGATTTTTAAAGTTCATTGTGAGTGCAAATGGCAGTTCAATCAATTTCCTTGATTTTCTTATCACTATGAATGCTTCTAACAAGATGTTGCATAGTCAAATATTTTGTAAGCCTACACCTGATGTTGTAAATCTTTGTTCATTAATTACTGTTAGGACCTCTGTTCCGTCCTCGGAACTGATACGGCCATTTCCAAGCTCGCACCAGCCAAAAACTCTCAGCTAAAACCTACCAATAATGCCCCTCTCCTAGTTACTCCATATCTCATTTGCCGTGCTCGTAGTCAGACATGCTAGCCATCTCTCTCAAAGCTAAGTAGAAAATTTATATTTTTAAGACAGTTTCTCTTCAAAATTGTTAAAATAATTTAGCCTTTTCTCACTGTCACCTATAGCCTAATTCTATTCCCTATCCTTTACCTTGGTAATTTAATTTCTACCATTATAGGTACTGTCCCTCTCTCCTGCCTTTGACAGACCCTTCCTTACCACTTGTATTTCTTAAATACCATCATTGGTATTCTCTCATCTTTTTCTCTCCCTTATTTTGTTTTTTCTATAGGATAGCCTTGTTGCCTTACTATGTCAGACACAGCTAAGTTGGGGTTTAAAAGCTGTGATAAGTGTGGGCGTAAGATGCCTAACTCTGATACACATGCTCGTTGTGTCTACTGTTTGGGCGTGGATCATATTAAAGGTGACTGTGACATTTGTGCTAGTTTTAGTAATCATACACTGGCAGAACGTAAAAATAAACTTATTTTAAAAGGTTTAATCAAGACACCCTTTTCGGAGGCTCTATCTGGGCCGGAGGTCTCACCCCCTTCAAAGACCAAAAAACATAAGGAAAAAAGGAGTCACTCTGTTCCTGCATGTCCGTCAGTTACGGAACAGAGTCGGCTCTGTGCTTTGCCGGGGCCCTCGGCTCAGACCTGTTCGGCACCAGGCTCTGTATCTTCTCCCTCGGTGCCATCCATGATATTCACCCCTATTTCGGTTCCAACCTCGGCACCACTGACTTCGATGCCATTCTTGGATCTGACATTGGCTCCGATGACTGTATTTGCTTCAGCACCATCCCCGGCCACGGTGCCGACAGTTTCTTCGGCTCCAAAACTCGAATACCTGCTAAGGACAAGATAATCTCCAACTTACGACCCTTTTTTGGGGCAAAGGTTTAGCCTCTTTCTAGAAAGACCTGACTCTCCTTCAGCAGCCTCCTTTAGATCCACTAGGAGTTTTTCTCAATTAGATCTAGTGCCGGTTGTGGACCAACTTCTGGCAGCTAGAGGATTGCCCATTCCAGCTAGACCTTCCATCCCTCTTGGCTCGGAATCTTACTACATCTTCCCCTGTTTATCCTCCTCCGGCCTCTACCCAGATCCTGGAGATCTCGGTACCAGTGTCCACTCCAGTGCATACTGTCTCGGCTCCGACAACAGTGTTTCCCCTGTCTACACCGACCACCCTTGCATTGGCTCCGGTAGAGCCGATGCTCTCTCGGAGCAGTGCTTGGACCGTCTGTACTTTGGTACCTAGCTTGGCGCCTATTTTCTCACTGGCGCCATCTATGTCCACAGGTCCGATGGCTTTCAGTCCTCTCGGAGCTCCTCACCTGGAGGTGGACTCCTCAGGGCGGGGTGTGACCCCAGTTCCGAGGCTGTCCTTCCCGGTTCCGGGCTCCCATCCCTCCTCGGGCAGGCCTGCTGTTCAGGTGATGGAGAGGGTCCTTTACTCTGAAGGTATCAGAACCCCCTCCCCCAGCATGCACCTCTCCCAATCCTCTATTTTGGGAGCCCGGGTATGGGCGTCACAAGAACCCCTTCTCTGGAGTCCTCCTTAGAAGATCCCACTGAGGAGCCACCCCGGAAGAAATGGTGCAAGAGGAAGCACCTTGATTCCCTGGAGGAATATTTCACCAAAGACACTGATTGTGATGAGGGGGAAGGGTCCCCATGGTCTCCCCCAGATGACGTCTCATTCGGAGACATTCTCGAAATCCTCAAGCAGCGGGGAGACTGGAAGTCCTCTAACCATTCTTCTGAGGAATCGGTGTTCTTGCAGGCCTTCCGTGCCCAGCCATCTACTTCCTGGGTTACCCCACTGGCAGATGACCTTGTTAAACTCATTGTGCAGCGTGCCTGGAAGGTCCCGGACAACGTAGAACCTGTCCCCCGGAGGCCAGACAAAATTTTATCTACACCTGAAGACCAGCCCCACTGGTCCAAGCAGTTGACAGTTGATTCTATGGTTATGGCCGCCATGGCCACCAAGAGGGAATTGGCAGAAGATAGTTCCACTGTCCATCCTCCAACAGTGAGTCTTGGACCATGGACAGACTAAAGAAACAGACCTATGCTTCAGCAACCTTCACCATTCAGTCACTGAACTATCTGGCACACTTTATCGCCTCCAAAGAGACCTAATTTCTGAAATGTCTTCCTCTTTGGTGGGGGTACTGCCTGATGAGGTGTGTGATACTGTCGCCTCGCAGCTAGCTACCCTTGAATCCATCTCGAACTCCTCGATGCGTTTGATATCTCACACCACTGAGGGGGCAGCTCGAGCTGCCGCATCAGGCTTTGTCATGAGACGTAATGCTTGGATGCGGTTGTGTGACTTCGCAGACCCCTTTAAATCTTCCTTCGTCAGTGCACCTGTGGACGAATCTGCACTTTTTGGATCCAAAGTGTGAGACACACTTGCATGTAGTGAGACTGAAAGACCTTGTCTGCTGTGGGCAAACGCTTTTCAAACCCCTAGAGGTCCTACTCCAGGAACCAGAATGGAGGAAAAATGTGGTTCAGGAAATCCCATGGATCCTTTCGTGACACTCGTGGTGAACAATCCCCCCCCCCGGGGCAGAGGGGGCAACTCATATGGAAGACGCCCCTTTCGGGGTAGAGGGGGTCCGCGTAACCAGGGCGCTAGACATTCTTTCTCTGGCAGACCCTACCAGCGCTCCTGAGCAGCGGCCCGATTGCTTTCCTCTGGAAGCAGTCGGGGGTCGTTTTTCTCTGCACCTACCAGCCTGGCATCTTATTACTACCGATGTTTGGGTGCAGAGAATAATATCCAGAGGCTACCAAATACCATTCTATTTAATTCCCGGACCCGTCAAACAAATCCCCGATGTACCACCCAATCAGAGGGAATTAGCAGTCTTAGAAATAGAAAAGTTGCTAAGAAAAAGAGTCATCCAACCAGTCCCACCAGACCAGACAGGATCCGGGTTTTACTCAAGGTTCTTTTTAGTGCCAAAAAAGACAAGTGACTGGAGACCAATCTTGGATTTCAGCCAATTGAACAAATTTATCAAACCTCAAAAATTCCGGATGGTCATGGTACAGTCCATTCTTTCCTCCCTACGGAGGGACAACTGGATGTGCTGTATAGACCTCCAGGGCGCATACTACCACATAAAGATGGATCACCGCTCCCGGAGGTTTCTCCGCTTCTGGCTGGGAGCCAGTCGCTACCAGTTCAGGGCACTGCCATTCAGTCTCTTGACAGCCCCCCCCCCCCCGAGTGTTCACCAAATGCATGACAGTTGTGGTAGCTCATCTTCAATTGCAAGGATTCCAGATGTTTCCTATCCAGACGATTGGCTCCTTACGGCTCCAACCAGGAATCTCCTAGTCTACAGCCTCTCTTACAGTCAAGGTCTCGCTCTCTGCTTGGGGATTACAATCAACAAGAACAAATCTCAAATGTCCCCAACGAAGACACTGGAATTTACTGGAGCAGTCTTCGACACAACATACTATCAAACTTCTCACCCCCCCCCCCCTCAAGGGCTTTCAAAAATAGTAAAAACAGAAGAGCGTTGCATCACAGGTAGTAAAATTGAACTAAAACTTTTAACTGTATCTTCAAATGTGCAGAATATCCGATGTAACAAACATACAGCATCAGACGAAAACTTCAGTTCGTAATTTCAACAGTGCTGAACTCACGATGTATAGAACATGACATCACAAATGCAAAAGCTAAGTTAAAACTTTAGTTGAAGTTCCACAATATTAGAACAAGTAAATAACATAAAAAAACATAAAATGCAGAACCCTTCTGATATAAACAAATAGACAAGCGCTTTTATGTTGGAAAAACTAACATGAAGCTTAAGGAAAGAATTATTAAACATCATTCTGACATCCATAACCGAAAGGAAACCAATTATTTTTTTCTTCACCTATGTGACCATGATGGACACAGTTTTGTATTCGTGGTCATCTCTCTGTTACAGTTCACCTCAATGAAATAATAAGCAAACGTGAAGAATTTTTTTCTCCCATTCTATTGAATGGATTCAAGACCAAATCTAGAACTACAGACGTTAGTAAATTAAACTTTTCATTTGCTCTACCTGTTTTGTAAAGATATGATTGACATCAGGAATACCATATCGTCCAACTGGAATATAATTTTAGGTAAGATTTAGTGAAGGTAGTAGACACTATCCCTAGTTATTCTTATAAGAAAAGTTTTACTTTATCCAGTTATTTTAACAAAGGGAATTTTTAATGGTTGATGCAAACAATTGTGGATTACTAGGTACATATAGCTGTCAGTCTTGTAAGATGTGTCACTGTGTGTCAGATACTAAATCCATTTTTTATCCCGCATTGGCAAAACTGTGGTTGCTAATGCCAAAGGATGTTGTTTATTTGGCTCATTGTGTTTTTTCAGCATGTTATCTTGGTAAAACTAATAGAATGTTAGCAGATCATATTTATGAACATGTGTCAGCTGTAAATCGAAAGATCTTAATAATGCATTAGCAAAGCACGCATTAAACTGTAGTGCTTTCAGAAAGTTTGAGTTTTTCATATTGGATAAATTGTTAAATACAAGTCATGGAGTTTTATTAAGCTAGTTGGCAAATTAGACTTGAAGCTGGTAAATTCCCAGGGTTAAATGAATCCTTCAATGTTAAATATTTTTTAAAAATTGCTTTAAACTTGTTTTGACGGTTTAATACATATTAATTAATTAATTAATTAATTAATTAATTAATTAATTGTTTTAAAGGCTTTCTTGGTATTTATTTGTATGCACTATGACTTTAAGTCTGAAGACTTTTCCTGTCTTTGATTGCATGATTTGAATTAATTAGTATGATGCTGTTGGTTATATAAGAACCTTGTTCTTAAAGTCACGTGGCCTGATGGAAGTTCTGTTTCTACTGGAATAAATAACGAAAGCTGTTCCTTACCACACATTTTGTTCTCATTGCTTTTACATGAATTAGTCTTGACCAAGGTTTTTTTCAGAGTGTATTAGTTTATGTACATTGGTATGTCTATGTGTGTGGGTGTATGTTTGCATTTAGATATATATATATAAAATGTAATATATTTATGTTTATATGCATATTTTTATTTATATAGTTATATATACATTTATAATTTATATATATGTATGTGTGTGTGTGTGTGTGTGTGTAAGTGTTTACTGCAAGATCCACAGCACAGAGCCAGAACTTAAAGACTTTCTCACACACACACAAAAATATTAAAAGTTTTTTTTCATTCCACTGCTCCTGACTTTGGGTCCCAGTGTTTGCATTAGATAATTTGCATCCACAGGTCCCCACTGCCTTGCAGATGACCCGGTGTGACCTGCACCAAGAGGGTCTCCCTTGGGAAGAGGATACCTGTACATGACCTGCAGCATAACGGCCTCCCATGAGAAGTGCACACCAGTTTACGAAGCACCTTGCTAACCTCAGGCCAGGGCTTATGGAAGTTGCACTGCAGGCATGTCTAGATCAGGCGGGCCAAGCAAAACCCATCATATTGCAACTTGTGGAGGTGATTGTATGGCCTAATCCGCATTTCTCATCCTCATGTTGGTACATGTGTAAACTGGGAGACATTTAGGGGTGTCGTGAGCATGTGGCTGCCCCTGGCCATGGGACAACCCACTTCCTTCTGCCCCCCCGGGCCATTATGCTTATATGTACCAGCCTCCACTGAAACTTATAACACTGGATCCAACACAGTCCCTCACTCTTAGGGTAGGCACTGCCATCCATCTTCCACTGTTGCTGCATCAGGTACTCAAGCCAATAACTGAATCCTGTGTCATAGTCAGAGCTTTATCCCTCTAGCCCACTGGAGAAAAAGTTATTGTTTTGAGGCAGAGTTTAGTGTTAATAATACAGAGGATTTTTCATATTGCAAGTAAACGTGCTGCTGTCATTTGGAACATTTGTCTGAGGAGATACTAAGTCATATTACAACTGTGTTATACATGCAAACTCTAATTTGGGTAACATCAAACCATCGTAGTAAGAAGATGGAAGAGGATGAGGCTGAGAGGTGACTGGTAGTGTGCTTCAAGGACCTGTGGAGAAGAAAAAAAATGGGATGTGGTATTTGTTGTAGGATAGAAAAAATTGAGTGGAATATGAGGGGGAAATATTACTGGAGCTGAGGTGTGAAAGCAGATTCAGTAGAAGATGGAACATTAGGTAGATGGTATGAACTGAAGCATTCAGAGAGGGAGCGAGGCAGGATGGAGTAGAAGTGGAAGAAGTGAGAGGGCTGTTTGATGAATAATAGAGAAGAGCAGAGAAGAACCAAGATATGGGAGAATGTGTAGAAGGTGGATAGAAAATGATTGTCAGGAATCTGAATGGGGAAGATACAGGAGGAGGGGTCAAGAAGGTGGTAACCACCATGGGAATATGAGAGGAAAAATCAGGAGGACAGGAGGGTAGAGCAGCAATGTGGAGGAAGTAAGGGGATTAAGAGGGGAGGAACAGGTGGGTAGAGCAGCAATGTGGAGGAGGTGGAGGTAAGGGGATTAAGAGGAGAGTAAGTCACAAGTGAACAGCATGGAGACATACTTGCAGACAGAGTGCAGATGGGATGAGGTCAGGAACAATGCACAGAGGAAGACAATGGTCAGGGTTGCGGGAAGGCTGAGGACTTTGTAACTGCAGTAGGAGGAGATGCAGGTAGGAGGTCTAGTGACATGGCTGGAAGCAAGGCAGGAGACAGCTTGTTGTGGGGAGAATGGTAGAGCCTTTATAAAGAATGCAGGAGAGTTTAGGTTGTACAGTGGTTACCAAGCATGATTGGTAGGCATGTGGTGCACATAGCAATCAGTGAGTGACCTGTCAGGGTGGTAGTTGTGGTACTACAATTGAGCTTAGCCAAAAGGTCAGTAAGCAAGATGAGGGGAGCCATTTGGATGAGGTTTAGGAGGTAAAGCTCTCAGAAGTTGTTCATCTGCTAGTGCAGTGAAGAGTAGAATGCATAATGACTAGATGTCTTGCTGTATTGCTGTTGCAGTATTCGTTATAGAAGGGATGTCTCACCCTGGGCAGTCCAACATTCAGCCAGTATTAAAAAAAATAAAAGAGATCTTGTTTGCACCATACGTCATATTTATGCTCCCTGCACAGAATGTAGGGCATAAAAGGGATGCACAGACTCAACTGCCTAGCACTTCATTTGCTGCCAGTTCGAATGCCATTTTTTGCCAGTTGGTTTGAATGCTTTGTTGCTGTAGTGAATATTTAGAAACACCAAATAAGTGCCCCATTGTGGTTGTTTCTTTTTTTATTTTACTTTCTTTAAGTGGGATTCTTCTCAAGTGTCTGATATTCAGAGTAGATATTATGGATTGCATCTGGTGGATACTCCTAAACCATCGGCAGTTCCTCCTGTGTTGTCTGCCTTGTTAGATACTTTCATTGCTGCTTCCAAGTCTCCTGATTTTCATCCTTCTGCTCCCAAGAAACCTGATTAAGTTCTGTAAAGTTCCTGAGGATGGTCTGTTTTTATTTAAATATCTTTCTGTTGATGTTGTTGCTGTGGTGTCAGTCTCTTCTGACAAACCTAAATATGTGCCTTCTTCCAAACTTTTTGCTTGCTGATAAGGATAGTAGGGCAATGGAGAGGATTGGCAAGAAAGTTTGCACTGCTTTTACTTTGGCCTTTAGGGCTATTAATTATCAGGCCCACATGACCAGGTATGCTCTGACCTTGATTGCTCAGGCTTGTCAAGTTATCTCTGCCCTCCCTGATTCTGATGGCAAATCCTCTGCCTTATCTTTTTTAGGTTCTTTTTCTCAAGTGGATCGCCACTCTATTAAGTGTAGCTATGATGTGCTGAGGCCTCTTCTTGGGCTGTGGCTATTGGGTCCATTCTGCAGCGTTATTCTTGGCTTCATCTCCAGTCTCTTGGACATTAAGGGCAGGTTGTTGGATTCTCCTTTTTATAATACACATCTCTTTTTTTGGGACTGCTGCTGCTACTGATATATTTAGGTTTCATTACTTGCGTGTTATCGCAACCAGATTTTCGCAGTTGCAAATTTACAATACTTCCGTAGAAACGAGTCCACGAACCACTGTAAGGAGGTATTCAGAGTCTGTTTTTTGTTGTGGAGTGGACTATCTTTGCATTACAGGGTCTGTGGAGGGGAAGACAAACATTTGAGGAAACTGCTTCCTGTTTTACACCCGCACGCTCGCATTGTCATGCCTGCTGCTGTTCTGACAAACAGATTCTTTTGAGTGTGTGGAAGGAAGCCTTCAGAGGAGGCAAAGACAGACCCTGAAATGATGGTTTTGCTCACTTTTTTTTGGGGGGGGGGGGGGGGGGGCAATTTGTAAAAACGTCTTCAGGTGAAAATTTAAAAAAGCTGCTAACAGCCAAAAGGTACAAGAAGAAGCAAACTTTTACAATATTCCGCTAAGTATTACTGTGAATGGTGATATCAAATGGTAGTGGTAAAGGGGGTACGTGCAATGACACATTACTTTCTCATATATTTAAGTCACACATCTGCCTAAACACAAATTCTTACAGAAAACATGGTTTCTGTGCTTCTCAATACTTTCTGGTAGTAGTTTACACAATAGGAAGCAACCAGCGTTAACATGAAAATCTGGTTGCGATAACACGTAAGTACCTAAGTTTCTTCAGGAGAAAGGCAAAGCCTTGCAAGACCTTAAACATATTTTTGTCCCTTGTATCCCTAAGTTCCAGAGGAGTTATCCTCCTAGGTCTGCTTTTGTTTACAGGCAACCCCTCCAGGCCTCTAAGAGCAGGAAGGGTGGGAGATGGGCCCGATCTGCTAACGCTCCTTAGATTTCTGTGGCCCAGAGGCCGCCTCCTTTATCTGGTAAACCTGCTTCTGTTTGACAACACCCCCCACCCCCCGTCCCTGTCTTTAGACCAGGTTTCTTTGTCTCTTCAGCTCTCCCTTTGTCTTCCAAATTGGCGTCCCATCACTTCAGCCTCTTGCGTTCTTTCTATCATCCGTCAGGGTTACTTCATGGTAAGGAAATCTGTTCCTCCTTTTTGAGGAATTCCTCATCCTCCTCTAGAGCAACTTCGTCATTTCCTGGAGGTTCAAGTGTCCTTGTTGAACCAAGAGACCACTCAACCTTCCCCCTTCCCAAGTGGGAAGGGGTTTTATTGCAGGATGTTCCTGGTTCCTCGAAAGGAGGGTACTTGGAGACCTATTTTGAATCTCTTCCAGCTCAACACCTTTCTCGGTATCCCTTCTTTTCAGATGCTTACTCTTCAAGCTCAGTTTCCTAATTTATTACCCCAGGCTTTTCTGGTGTCTTTGGATCTGAAAGATGCTTACCTTCATATCCTTATTCACCCTCTTGTCAGGAAGTTTTACATTTCTCTGTGTCTTCCTCTTCTTTTCAATTATCTGCTTTGCTATTTGGCCTCTTTACTGCCCCAAGGGTATTCACAAAATGTCTAGCTCCTGTGATTGCCTTCTGCAGGTTTCAAGGCAGTCAGATTTTTCCTTATCTAAACGATCTATTGCTTCAGGCGCCTTCTCCCAGTTGATTGCTGCAGGATCTGCAGTTCACCATCTCTCCTCTTCAAAGTCTGGGGTTTACTATCAACTTCCATGAGTCTGTCCTGACTTCCTCTCAGGATCATGTGCATCTGGGATGCAGGATTCAGACAATGCTAATGTTGGCCTCTCTTCCACCTCCTAAGGTATTGTCGTTGACTGCCTTCTTTCACTCTGTTCTTCCTTTGACTGCCATGCTAGCCAGAGAGTTTCTTCAGGTCCTGGGATTCATGGCCTCTTCTATTCTGATGCTTCCTCTTGCCAGACTGCATAAGCAGAAGCTTCAGTGATATGGCACCTCAAGTCAGTTTGGCTGCAGCATCGTTACCCTCTGAATTTCAGTGTATCTCTCCTTCCCTGTCTCAAGAAGGAATTTGAGGGTGGCCCTTTCAGTCTCCATTCCCTTCTCGGGAGTTGTTCATTGATGCCTAAGACATGGGGTTGGGGGCATCACTTGGTCACCTGAAGGTTCAGGCTCTTTAGTCTCCCCATCAGAAGTTAGATCATATCAACATCAAAGAGATGAGAGCAGTGATTCTGGCCCTTTGAGATTTTTCACCCCATGTTCTTCTCCAGGCCCCTTGAAGGTGTACACAGACAACACTACAGTGATGTGATATGTCAAGAAGCAGGGGGGCACAAAATCTTACCTCCTCTGCAGGATGGCACTTCAGGTTTGGTAAGTGGCTCTCAAGTTATCAGTTAACTCTTCAGGCAATATACATTCCTTCACAGCTCAGACTTGTAGCAGACTGAGCAGGTCCAAAACAAAGGCTCACGAATGGATGCTTCACAGAGACGTGTTTCTGGACATTGTCCATAGGTGGGGTATTCCTCAGGTAGATTTTTGTGCCTCCCATCTGAACAGGCAGCTTCCTCTCTTCTGTTCCAGAGTGCCATGCCATGTAGTGTGGAAGATAGACAGCCTTTCCTTTCCTTGAAGGGGGGGGGGGGGGGTTCTTTATCTTTCCCATCTCTTCCTTTGCTTCCAAGAGTCCTGTAGAAGATTCAGCTGAACTCTTCAAAAATCTTGCTAGTCACTCCATTTTGGCCAGGACAGCACTGTTTTCCCCTCATCATGCATCTGGCCACGGGCATTCATCACAATTTACTTCACCTGTTGGATCTCCTTATCCACTCTGCAACTGACATTGTGGGTGCTAGGGTTTTGATCCCTTTCAGGCACATCTTTTGTGGTGACATGCTCAGGGTTTTACAGGGGGCAAGAGGGCCATCAACCAGAAAATCATATATGTCCAAATGGAAACGAGTTTAGGTCTGGTGCCACGCTCTTAACCAGAACCCTTTTCAATGGGGGTCCCTCTGCTCCTCTCTTACTTGTGTGAGTTCTCTTACTTGTGTGAGTTACTTCAGTCTGGCTTGGCCTATTCTTCTGTGAAGGCTGATTTTGTCAGTCATTTCTGCTTTTGCCTTGAATCCTCCTTTGACTTCTCATTTTGAGGTCAAACCGTTTATTAAAGGCGTCCTATATATTAGGCCTCCAAGAAAACATATTCCTTCTCCGTGGGACTTTAATTTTGTTTTGTAAAAATTGACTCAGGCTACTTTTGAGCTTTCAGATTCTGCTTCTTTGCAACATTGTACCTGGAAGACTGTTTTGTTGCTGGTTCTTACTTCTGATCTTAGGGTTTCTGAGTTACAGGACCTTGTGGCCATTCTTCCTTTTTTCACAGGGACAGGGTGTCCCTTCGTACTAATCCTTCTTTCATGCTCAAGGTAATAAATGAGTTGTCCTTGAATCAGTCTGTACATCTCCCTTCCTTTTTCCCCTTCTCCTCAGTCTGCTAGTGAAAGGGTCCTGCATACCTTGGATTTGCACAGACTGCTCAGGTACTGTTTGGATAAAACTAGAATTATTCATAAGTCTGATCAGCTTTTTATTTCATTTTATCCCAAATCATTTGGTTGGGTGTTTCTCAGCAAACCATCTCCTGGATATCTAAGGCCATTTCTTTTTCATGGCATATCTCTGTCTGCTTCTGTTAGAGCTCATTCTACTAGGGCTGTTGCTTCTTCTGGTGCCTTCAAGGGGTTGGGCACCATTTCCAACCTTGAAGCTGCTACCTAGTCTTCAGTGCATACTCTTACTAAGCATTATAAGTTGGATATGGTTTCTAGGGCCAGAGCAGGTTTTGCTGAAACCATTTTATGTAGGTTTGTTGAGGACTCTTCACAGCCTTCTACCTCCCCATTCTGTTTCTTGAACTTTTTTACTCTCCCTTCTGTAAGAAATACTGCAACAGTGATATAGAAGGACATAGTGCAGTTGTGTAAAATCTTGGTATGACAGTAGATGTCTTTCTCTTAAAAGTTGCAGTATTCGCTCCCTCACTCCAACCCTCTCTTGTTTATTCTGCATTTTTCCCTTCTGGATGTGCATGAACTCCTTTGTCCTGTGGCGACTGTTCTTGTCCGGGACAATTCAGTTCTAGATAGTTGTGTCCATACATCCTTGTTATGGCCTACGTTCTGAAGGGGGAGCATAAATGTGATGTACAGTGCAAACAAGATCTCTTTTAGGCTTTCTTATACTGGCCAAGCGTCAAGCTGCCCAGGGCGGGACATCCCTTTTATAACAAATAATGCAGTAGTGAAGAGAAGGACATCTACTGTTGTGGTAAGATTTTACACAACTGTACTTTATGGCAGTAGGTAAAGTTGAAGGGCTTGGAGATGGTAGGGGGATAGAGAAGATCTGGCTAAGTTCCAACTCTGTGTTAGCGACGGGCTTCATCTTAGCCCAGACAGAACGGACAGCAGTGCTCACAGCAAAGTTGGAACACTGTGTTTCCGCAACTGTACTGTTAATGGAAAATGGAAAGGGGATGGGGATATTAGAGGAGGAGAAGAATGGTGCAGGTGCATGAGAATGTGTCGGGGAGAAATCAGATACTGAAATATAGCAGAAGAAAGAATAAGGGTGTCTGACTTTAGAGCCAAGTAATGTTAATATACAGTGGAAGAGGTATGTGAAAACACATGAGGAAGTTGTAAATAGTAATACAAGAGTGGATGATTGACATGTCGTGGGTTGTTAATGAGCAGCAGAGAGGGGAGTAATGATTTGCATTATGGAACGTATCTGATAATGAGGTGTGAGAGGCATAGGAGGAACAGCACCATATGAAGGTGCTGATGGTGGTTAATGAAGCAATGGGGGTTAGAAGTTGGGGTAAACACTCATGAAATTTAAGTAAAAAAAAAAAAAAAAAAAAAGGAGGAGGGTTGTGGTGAAGTACACTGTAGGCTCCTGAATATGTCATAGGAAGGGAAGAGAATAAAGGAGTGAAGTAATAGGAGGAAGAGGGTTATAATCGTATGGAATTGGAATTTGCCAGATGCAAACTGGGACATCCTGATCTTCTGAAATGAGAGGAAGTGTGGGTTGATTGAAGTAATAAAGACATTGGCTGGTTCAGCCAAAAGATGGAGAATTGTATGAAAAGTGTCATATTCTGTTTGTTCTGTCTGAGGCAGGGTATGTATCAAATGAAGGTGCATTTATCAAGCTATGGTCATGCCGCTGTTGGTTTAGAGTGGGAGGAGAATAAAAAAACTAAGAACAAAGAGTAGCAATCCCAGCAAAAGTTCAGGCCTGCCTTTGCTATGCACTCTGCTTACTGATGTACATAGACTGCAAAACTATTATCCTGTTGCAAGAGTTAGGCTGCTTCAGAACCCATTAAGGGACTGATCGGAGAAAATTAGAGTTGACCCTTTCCTTAAAAAAATGTAGATGTTATCCTGGATAAGATGGTTAAGGTATTCAGTTTAACTGTCCACACGTGTTTGACTGAGATGCTATAGGGTTTAGTGGAGGATTGTGTGTATACTGGGAAGAAATCAAAGGGTGAACTGGCCTCGTCTTTTACCTGAATCTGCTTTTGTCAGATTTCAAGGTTCTGTACCTTAAGTAGCAGGGCATACCTAAATGAACCTTACTCAAAAATGCATTTATTGCCTCTATCAGACTTTGTGGCAACAGTGGATGAAACGCTGGCTACAAACCAAGATGACCCAAGATTGAATAGTAGCTTCAGAGATGGAAGAATTGGACAGCAGGTGGTGGGAGTGAGCAGGTGATGCCATTTCCTTCATCATGGGGGAAGGGAGAGGTGACTTCCATTTGTCTGACTGCTGTCATGCAAGCAGAAGTTTGAACCACATTGAAATGGTCAGGACTGGTGATGTGGGATTGGCAATCTCAAGTTGATGAGCATAATCCTCATTAGCTTGTGGGTAAAATTAAACTTATGCATGGGGAGGTTATAGAATGCCCCATGGTGATGCAGGTGCCAGTGTCAGCAACCAGGAACAGAGTTTGGGCCTCATCAGAATTGTCAACATTGCTGTCATTGCAGGGATGTCAGACACAGCTCAAACCACCTTATGTCTGCCTGAATGATGGCCCTTTATTTGGCTGTCACCTCTGGGCTAAGGATACACAGTACATGGGAATAGATGGGCTCAAGTCCTGGAAATGGGCAAAAAAGAATTGGGAAGTATCTACTGTCATCTCATCCTCTCCATTTTGTTGGATACCACAGAACTTTGGTAGTGCTTCATTCTTCAGAGCAGTGAAAAATCAAGTTACAGAGTACTTCACATTAGGAAAACTGGGCAAACACTGTTTTGATGAAGCTGAAGCTCAGGTTGGGGTATGAGTTAAGATGGTCCCCAGGGCATTTGATCCCCCTAGGGTATGGAATACCATCAAGAAAATGTCTTTATTGCAGTGGTTCCATGGCATATTGGGATAAGTCCTGACTGTTACACAGGTAATGTTGCATGAGTAGGCAGTCCATTCATTAGAGGAACCAGATGGGAGAGGTTGGGGTAGACTGTTGACATCATCTCACCCATCCTGGGGTGAAGGAGGGGGCTTCAGCTACTGCAGTATTAACATTCAGTGTTGGCTGGGTGTAAACTCCTGCAGAATTAAGCCAGTATGCACACCTGGTTCTGCCATTGTAGCTGGTGCCTGCTTACATTTGGATGATATTATAGGTCTTACTGCAGCTACATGCATGTCAAGCCACAAGGAGTAGGGGTTCGGTATCAGAATTCTCCATACCTGCCAGAATGACATCCTCTTGACTAGCCATCTCTTATCCCCATCAGTGTCAAAATAGCCATAGGACAAGGGAATAAAAGGGGTGGTCTGTTGTCAAGGAGGATGGTCAGTGGGGGGGGGGGGGGGTGACAGAAAAAGACCCAGAGAAAAATGCTTTGTTTGGTAGTTCATTCCCAAAGTTGAATCACTACCCTGCAGTTAAGGGGGGGTGGGGGTAGGATCAGGTCCCCACCCCTAGGGGACAATGTTCAGGCTTCAGGCTTGCTTAAAACATGACAGTATTATGAACATAACCATCTGCTCTAGGACAGCAATATAGAGACAGTTCTCCAGCAAACACCAAAATCCTTGATCCGGGGCATACTTAACTGAGTTCTTCATGCTTCCTGAAATAGATCCTAAATGAAGGGATAGTGCTGAAGATAAAGCCTGTCTTGAGGTTGTGGGCTGGGGCTCACCAGTCCAGGGAATATTGGCAAGGGTTAAGGATAAGGAGGAAATTCAAAAGGGAATGATAAGTTCTTGTCTTCATATCAGACTTACAGCTGAAAGGCCGCCAAGAAGCCATGACCCCCCCTTGGTCCTGAGAGTGTATTACTTAATCATTGCGACAGTGGCCCGGGCATGAGTTTGTTTCCCATTCAGTCTTCATGTCTGGTTTTGAAAGTAGGTAGGGTGTTACTTTGATGTATAGAGGAAGTTCATTTCAGTGGCAGTGAATGTGCTGAGTTTATCTGTCATGCCAGGAGATGTAATTAATTCTATGGTGGAAGTTGAGGTCTTTGACATGAGTGTCAGACAAACCATTGACTCTGTAAATGTGGATGTGGTCAAAAAGGGTATGGACTTTTCGGTGCTTAAAAACATAATAGAAAATACCTTTTATGAGTATGAGTCATAAGGGACGGGGTGCTAAACCAGGGATGAATTTGTGATTACCTGTCCATTTATTTAAATTACATTTGAATAGAGTAAGAGAAATACTTTGCTTTATGTGGCTTGGAAGACTGTTTCATAGAAATCCCTCCAACATCTTTTATTTATTATATAAAAGAGTGAGATTCCCTTGAGTGCATGTTTATTAATACCAGTGGACTTGTGAATGTGTAATGTCTCTGACAGAATTGGAACTGTTGAATCTCTATACACAAGGCAAAGGTCACGTCTAAATAGTTTGTACGATACTGAGAAGAGGGACAAGATTTTGAAATGGTCTGCATAGTTTTTATGATTTTTTTAGTGAGAAAGCGTTGTAGTCATTCTATTTGTGGCAAGTGTTTGGAAAAGTAGACTCTATATCACATCATCAAACTTGTATAAGTTCGAACGATGTAATATCAAACCCAAAAATCTGAAACCGCACAATAACGAACACACAGAACAGAGTTTTTTTCCCCTGTTAAAAAAAAATCGCTGTTCCCTAAAAAAAAACATAAACCTTAAACTAAAGCTAAATTGAGGGGCTTCGCCCCCCACACCCCCCTACTTAAATATACAAACTCCGAGATCGCACCACAGTGGAGGAAATAGCAAAGCCCCAAAAATGGCCCAGCAATTTTTTTCCCTGGGAAAAAAATCGATGTGCTGTGGCTTTGCTATTTTTGTGTTGCGGACTTTTGGGTTCGATATTACATCATTCGAACTTATACAAGTTCGATGATGTGATATAGACCCGGAAAAGTACCTATTAAAGGGGGCATTTTACTTAATAATCAGCCTAATAAGTGCTGAATATAGTGGAACAGTAACATTCCTGGATCTGGACAGCGTGTGCAATGAAAAAGATTTCCTTACAACGGTGGATATGTGGTCAAAGGATAGTTCATTGTAAACATAGGTGCCCAGATTCGCAACTATGGAATCAATTTTCCGGGGTCTTTTGTCAATGTGTTAGTTATAAGGGGAGTAACTTAGTTTGGGATAGAATAGATTTTGCAGTCCCAAAATGTTTATCAACCTCTGAGGATCTTACAGTTTAGCTAAAGGGCATTGTAAGGTACATTCCAAAAGGGGAAGTGGCAGCAAGAAGTCTCCTGCTGGCCTGAATGTGAAGGCAGTAGTGCAGAACAAGGACACAGAATGATACTCAGTTTCAAGTGATTTGCTAGTTAAAAAAAAAGTTATTTGTAAACCGCAAGGTTCATACGTGTTACTAGGCTAACAGCCACCTTCTTTTAAGTCTAGCCATGCATCCCAAATCTCTGATAAGTTCTGGTGCCTTTAATAAGTGTAAGCATGGACCTGAGAGATGAAGCATTTACAAGCAGGGGCCTGGGAGATAACTATTTACAGGCTGCCTATGTCTATTAGAGACATAGGTGCCTAACCAGGGATGAATTTCTTGTTCCCTATCCAATTTTCCAAGTTATACTTGAATTGGGTTAGGGAGGAACACTGTTTCCCATGGATGGGGAGCCAGTTCCAGAGACAGGGTAGTCTCTAGAATACATACCTGTCTCTCCAGCAGGTCCTGTTTATATCACAGACAAGGTTTAAGTCTTTAGAATGGGTAATTCTAATACTATTTGTTTATACAGGAGGTCCATCAGAGTGGAGTCTGACAGTGTCTTGCCTGGCATTGAGCTCCCCTCAACAGCCTGTAGGAGACAGAATACAGGGATAGGGTCTTGAGATGGTCTGCATAGGACATGTTACTTATGCCCTGTATTCTTTTAGTGAGGAACCTCTGTTGTGCAAAAAAACACCAAATAGATCTTATCCCCATTGTCGTAGGTTTTCAGAAGATTGTTTACTTAGAAAAAAAACTTTTAAATGTCCATTTTCCTAGCCTGATGCCTTACAGTGTAAACTCTTAACCTTATTCTCCATGACATATGGCTAGGAAAAAAGTGAGGTTGATTCATAAATTTTAATGGACCTAGCATCACACACATGCAGTCTGTCATTCATTAAAAGTCTACAGATGCCCTGGACTGTATCCCCAAGGTAACGTCACCAAGGGAATAGCCTAAATATTTTGAACTATGGCTTTAACAAAATGTTTTGCAGGCTTTTTATTAAAAATACAAAGCAAAAGCATAAGGAAAGATGCCATGTAAAATACATGATGTCACTTAGCTCACTGAATGCCACAAAGGTTTGGCGGACATTGGCAAATCACTTTCATGTTATAGGTGCATAGATTTGTAATCCACATATCTTAGCATGACTGTGAATTCATAGTTCTAGTGTGGTGGCCAGACAACTACAGCAGTGATCCAGTTTACCTCTGCTTGTCTGGCATTGTAAAAGCATTTAACAGATGTGATTATTTCTGTTTGGTCACATAGGTAGAATATTTTCCCTTTTAGTAGGCAATATATAGTGATTGGTTTCGCACTGATCTGATATCTAAGAGCACTGGCTGTAGGATCAGTCAGGTCTGACACCAGGGGTGTTAGGACTGACTGACACAGAGAACTTGCCCAGGCTGCCAACCTCATCTTTTCCCCATAATGCTCTTGCCTTCTAGAGTTATCCAACTATTTCCCAATGTTAAAGAGCTTTGACACAATTTTGATGGTCCCAGGATGCTTTTTTTATTTTATTTATTTGTTTTAGAGATTAATTCAGTTTAGTAATATTAATATTTTATTCAATGTTTATTATTTCCAGCTTTTAAAATATTGTCTTTTCATTTTGTCAGCATTTTTTTTCACCTTTTTCCATTTATGTTAGGCATGTTTCCGTATTTTGGGCTTTGCAGTGACGGCTTTGGTTTTAAAATTGGGTATCTTCTATGTGCAGCCGGTCTAGAATTCCTTCTTTGTCTAGAACTCTCACTACACTAAGCTATATTCTTTGCATGGCATTAATGGTACCATTTGAAAGCACCATAGGAAACAGCTCTGTCTTATGGCCAAGTGGCTTCAAAAGGTTTGAGACAGAACCCTGTACTTCTCACCATTCTTTTTCTAGGGCTCCCTCAAAAAAGTCCAAGTAACATCACTGGAAGAAAAGCAAAGGCCAGATAAAAGGTTCACTGAGACACACTGAGTGAAGTCTTTTCCACTTTTTAAACTAATGGAGAAGCAGGCTGTTTCAGGGGATTCCCACCTTCACCTTCCTAATTTCATAGTCATGGAGCATCAGTCTCACTCTCTGTTTCAAGAGATTGGTCCCAGTTCCCCTCCTCTGAGACCTGAGCCTGTCTTCTCTCCATTTCTACATTCTCCTCCCCTCAAAGAGTACCACTGGTGTGTTGCATGTTCCTCTCTGCATTCAACCCTGTTGTCAGGTGTACATCAGTCTATGTTCTCGAGATTGATTGTGGTAGTTTGGTGTTAGCTATGAAATATTTTCACTAGTTCAGGACTGACATTAATTTCTTGGGTCTATATTATGTTATCGCATACTTAGAAAAGTGAACGATAAATAATTGACCCCGTGTAAGCGAAAGCTTACAATGTCCTCAGAACAGCGATTTTTTTTTTCCAAGGGAAAAAAAATCATTGCTCCGAAATAAAAAAAAACAAAAAAAAAACTTTTAAACATTACATAATGTGGGGGGCTTCACCCCCCCTACTTTAAATATACCAACTCTGAGCTCGCACTGCAGTGCCGAAAATGGCAAAGTAATGAAAGCGACCAAGCAAATTCTTTCCCATGTAAAGAATTCACTGAAAAGCCGCTTCGCTATTTTGCCTTTTCGCTCTTGTCAGTTCGATCAAGACACATTCGACAAACTGTGTCTGCATTCTGGTAATAAGAACACAATTTCTCTTGAAGCCTTTGTCCAGCTGTCATCCAATTTAACATCTATAAAATGCCAATCCCAATAATGATGCTACTGACGCCTACCCCCCCCCCCCCCAGTACCATTGTTGTTAGTACATGTTAAAATGATGTCAGACTTCCAGATGCCAGTCTTACGGCTGCAGGCTTTATCCCCCTCTGCATATTTCTCCTGCAGTTGTTTTTACATCTTTCTATGTCTTCCTTGCAGCTGTATCATATCTTGTAAAAGTAGCTCCTCTGCACCCATTTCAGGGATACAGACATATACAGTTAGGTTCTGCTTTTCAGGCCAATGTTTTATACTCTTCCCTTGCTCTATTCAAGCAGGGTGTTACCCCTTTTCCATAGTCCATCCCAGCCCTCTCTCCTGTTAGCTTTTCACTGTCTCTTCCCCTTATGGTAGTCTATATGTTGGCTGCAGTTCCTCAGTAAAGGACACCTTTATCTACCTCTTCAGGTCTCTTGCTTAAAAAAAAGAGAGAAAGAAAGAATATGGACAGCACAAAGCACTTGTCCCCCATCAGAGACCCCTCTGTAGAGGCAAGTAAGACTTGAGAAGCTTTAGTTGAAGAAGAAGCATCACCTCCAACATCTCTAACGTTTCAATGCAGTGGTGCAGTGGTTAACATTGTTGCCTCACAGCAAGAGGTTCTCCGGTTCTTCAGTTCGATGCTTGGCTGGGGTGCCTTCTGTGCATAGTTTGCATGTCCTTCTTGCGTTCACTTGAGTTTCCTCCGGGTACTCCATTTTTCTTCCACATTCCAAAGACATGCATCTGGAGCATTTCTTCTCCCCAGGCATCTGCTGAAAATAGGCTGTGTCCTAGTCGGACTTTCCCGGTCAACAAATATCAAATAAATAAAATATCCTCTAAACATCCATGAGAGTTTGGAACTGGAGAAATTTTGAGTTTAATGAAAAAGTGAGGGATTGGCCATCAAATAATATTGTGGCCCCACAGGACAGGATGCAACAGCCCTGTCGGTGACCATTCAACCACTTTGGGTGATCTCACCCATAGAGGATACCTTTCAGAGTTTGGTTTACCACAATTGGGTACATCTTGATAGCCTGGGCCCAGTCCTAAGGAAAGCAAATTAAATGTTCCATTCCCATGTGGACTGGTCTTTCTTGTTAAAGATACCCAAACCAAACACTACTGTGTCTGCTGCAGCCCTCAGGAAGAATCTCATACCTCCGTTGTGTGCTGTCTGTATCTTAGAGCATTGCAAGCTTTGGTTAGGTGGAGGGAGTAGCTTTTGCAGGGGAATCCAAAGTATTCTACACAGATGTTGTACTTTCACAGAGGGCTCCTTGATGAAGTACTGTAGTCTATTACAGAATGCCTAATGGAAAGTTCAGAGTGATGCTCAGGGCACAGACTTCTACTGTGTCAGCAGTTGTCTCTCTAATGGTTTGGGTGGCATATGTTCTGGACAGTCTGGCCAGGGTGGCAAGAACTGTAATCATTGTATGTTGGCACTTCTGCCTTTGTCTCACACCATTTGCTCAGAACATCAGTGGTCTCCTCCATTTAAGGGTTCCTTGCTGTTTGAACAAAAGGTTGATGAACCTTTAAACTCTTTGAAGGAAAAAGAGTAATCCTTCATGGCCACAGTTGTAAAATATATCCTCAACAGGAGTTCTAATCCACATTACAGATCAGTCAGGGAACACCTTGGTTCTATTGGAATCTGCAGGGTCCTCAGCAAGACAGCCAAGAAAAGAACCACTAGCTCCTCCCTTCTGCTTCCCAAAAAGAGCTGATTCTTAACTTAGACATGACAACACAAGTTACAAAAGCCTTTGCAACTGGACTGAAAAGAAAACAAATTGTCATGAATACAAATAAATGTGGTGGCATGTTCTTTTCTACTCTTCAGAAAGTAACTGATCATGCCTTTCTTAAACTCTTTAACCCACAAAAATTATATTTCTAATGTAAGCCACCAAAAATACCTTGTCTTAGTTCTGGATCCCATACTGGCTTTTACAAGAATGTTGAATCAGTTGTTCAGAAAACATTCTCTCAACTAAAACTTTATCATATACTAACACATCTGTTGATACCAGACAGTAGACTTGCACTAGGAAGAAAGTTTCTTGCTTCCTAAGCTGGAATATGCCATTCCCCTCATTGCCTTACATTCTGCCACAAATGATCAGCTACTCCAAACAGCAGTAGCTAAAATATGTCACTTTGCCCTCCTACCCAACTCTCAAAAGCATTGCTGTGATCTCTTCTTAAATGATGTCTGCTGGCTTCCTGTTACCAGCAGTAATTAGGTTAATGTCCACTTCAGAATCAAAATTGTCAGTGAGAACACTTGACTGGTCCTACAGATATGACAGTAAAAATTCTGTAATACTTCATAGATCTCATTTTTGTTTATGAATAGGCAGAAGCACCTTTTCAAAAATTGGACCTGCCACATGGAATAACATTCCAGTTGGTAATGGAAATGTATAAGCAATAAAACCCTTTAAAATACTGAAAAATAATTCCTTGGAAAAAAAAAAAAAACGGACGTGTATACTACATATACTTGTTATGGTGAGTTGGGTCAATTTGGTACTAATCCTGACAATACAGATATATTATACAAGCAAGGGTCATTAACTCTGCATAGCTGAAAGGTATGGTTACTGATACTATGATCAGTCGAACTGCTGGTAACCATACATTTCAAATGTACAATTTTTTGCAGAATGCCTCTGATTTTCCTCATATTTTTCCTTGCCCCTTCTAATTCTTTTTTTTATTTTCAGGTAAATCCCTGAAAATTTCCATCAGTCAATAATATCAGACATTGGAGTTTCACACATGAAAAGATGTAGACTAAGAGAGATAGAGAGTATATAAATATATATATATACATATATATATATATATATATATATATATATGTATATATGTATATGTATATATTAGAAAAAATACTTCAGAACTACTTCTTTAAGGTGTCTGTTTGCATAGTTATTTTTCATTTTCTTCTCCCTGTTCTGTCCAGTGGATATTATACATACTTTCTCGATCTTTGACTCTTGCTTTTGTATCAAAATTGGAAAATATTCCAGAAGGTTCCTTTTCTTTTATGTATGAATTTGTGACTACCAGTTCAAGACTGCTGCCTGCAGTCTTACATCAGTACCCAACATAGTCATAAAATGCTTGGTACAAGGCTACATTCATAAAATTAAGAGGAAACAAACTGTAATAACCATACCCAGATAACTGGCTACTAGTGGTTCACTTCAGAAATACGAATTGCCTGCTCAAGACCTTTCATCCCTTGGGAGTCGCTGTGTATTCGGCAAACTTGAACCTGGCTGTGGTACAGCTCTTGACTTTCAAAAGCTGTTCCCCACATACTAAGAATATCACACATTTTTCTCTAGAGAGAGGCTTTATTTGTATCTCTGTGTATTTATTTGTCTTTTTGTTTATTTTTCTGTTTGTGTGCTGAGGTAGAACACACAAGAATTGCCAATTGCAGCCTAAGCCCTAGTTGCAAAATACAGCAAGGTTACAGAATAAGGTCAATTCAGATTTCCTCCAGGCTCCCTCACAGCCAACGTTTCCAAGCAAAATTTGCTTCAAGGTTGTGAGGCTAATGTAGACATTGATTCCGGTAATTACTTGTATGAGGATTCACACAAAACTATTTCCAAGGTTACAGAACTGCAGCCCACTAAATGAACCAATAGAAACTTCATAGCTTGAAAAAGTGTCTCCAGTGGTGGTTAGAAGGCTATGACCAGATGTGCTTAAGTGGGTAACCTTTTGTGGATAATGCACAAAACATGAACTTGATCACAGATGCTTGTGTAACATATAAGGTGTATAACTTTAAATATGCTAATACTAGCTACACATTGCGACTTGTCATGTGGTGCATAGTAAATAGCTACTCCGACTAAATTCCTTATGGAGGCTATTTACAGCTCAATGTATGCATTGCATACTGAGCATTTTGACAAACATCTATCTGTTTGCAGTCTTTTGCTTTGGTTGTTGTGGCCATTTAAATGGATGGTTCAAGGATGATGCCCCAAGATAGTGTCAAAGATCTACATCAAAATGATGACAGGAATTACTTCTATTCAAGTATTGCAGCCATGAATGATGCAGGGTCAGGTCTTGATTAATTAGCAGTCTCTAGGGGCATCAACATACTCCCTCTATTGAACTTATGAAAATATGCCTTTAAAACCCACAGGACCCTTTCAACATTTCAGGAGCGACTACTTTTCTGGTAGGTTGAGCAGGAGCATTCTTTTACCTTACGAATGGTCACTAAATCCACCCACACCAAAGCTGATTTTCAAAGCAAGGGATGTCTGAGTCAGTTTGCAGCTTCTTTGCCTCCCCTGTCACTGCCAACTGTTGGACATTTTTCTTTTTCATGTCCCTTCTGGTAGGAAGAGCAAGTATGCACGGACATTATTTTAGTCAAAAGGAACTCGTTTTAATGCATTCCCTCTTTTTCTTCTGATGGCCAGGTGTTTTAGCAAAGCAAAGAACTTCAAGGAAACTATGATTCTCATTCTTCCTACAAACTCAGAGAAACTTGTTTCCCTTCCTTTGAGATTTTCTCATTGCTTCCTTTGTCTTCATTCTCACAGGTGCCTTCTGAATCATCCTTCTGGGTAGAATTAACTGGGCCTTCTTTTCCTTAAAAGACAGTATAGTCCAGGAGTTCCATTAATTACCAAGTTGTCTAGAATATTCTGATAGAGTGGTTCTCATTTGGCCTCTGAGAAACTTTTCTACACAGAAGATGTTTAGGAATAAATATTTTTTCAGAATGGACAGCATTTTAGGAGGTAGGTCCACTTACTTCACCCAATTTCTTTACCTTCTAGACCTTTAGAAGCTGTTTGACACAGGTTTGAGCCATTTCACCATTATGTTCATTAAGTAAGTTAGTTTACCGACCCTCAAGCTGACAGCTTGGTTCCTCCACTTCCCAGCTTAGCCAGGCTTCCTGACATCTCCCCAGCCATACAACATATTCTCATCTCCTCTCACAAATCCTCTATGAGTATATTAGCAAATGGAAACTGTTCCCTTGTTGGGCTGTCAAAAATAATATTGATCCTTTTACTGCACCCATTTCAAAGATACTAGAATTCCTAGCTGAAACTTTTAACCAAGGAGGAGCAGCAGCAACTATCCGAGTTCAGTTGGCTGCTATTTCCAACTTTCATGTGGGAGAAATGGGTTCCAATGTTATGTCCCACAGGGTATGCAAAACTTTTCTGAGGGGTACTATCCTTTTGAGACCCCCAATAAGAGAACCACTTCCTCCTTGGGATCTAAATTTAGTCCTAGCTGCCTTTGATTCTTCCCCCATTCGAACCATCTAGTTCTTGTGCTCAAAAACTTTTGACTTGGAAAACGATTTTCTTGATCGCCATTACCTCAGCTAGGAGGGTATCAGAATTGCAAGCCCTTTCCATTCGCCCCCCTTATTTAATTTTCCACAAAGATAAGGTTTCTGTCAGGACCAACTCTTCCTTTCTACCAAAAGTTTGCTCAGAGTTCAATCTGAATCGATCGATAGAACTACCAGTGTTCTTTCTGAACCATGGCAACAAGGCAGAGTATAAACTCCACCAACTAGATGTTCATAGACAATTACATTTCTATTTGCACAGGACTCAGGAATTCAGATAATCTGACCAGTTGTTTGTATCCTTTGCAGAAAACAAAAAGGGAACTTCAGTATCAAAAGTGACTTTATCAAAATGGATTTCAGATACCATTACTTACGTCTATAACTTACAAACAACTACCAGGGAAAATTCGAGGACACTCAACCAGGACTTTGTCTACCTCCACTGTCTTTCAGGCCAAACTGCCATTAGACTCAATTTGTGTGGCAGCTATGTGAGTTAACCCCCATACCTTTGTTACTCATTACAAAGTAAATGTGGCCTTCTGGAACAGGGCATCTTTTGGTTCCACGGTCCTGAAGAGTATATTCCATTGAGCCACCCAAGAAGGTGGTGCTGGGGACGCAGTCCCAACCAACAAAAAGGAAGGCAAGATAGGGACAACATAACATAAAGAAGTTATGTACACACCATAACTTTCTGTGTTTGTTGTCTTTGATCTCACCTTCCTTCTTGCATCCCACCCTCCTTCCCCCTCCTGGAGGATCGAGAGGAGTTCTCCATCTTTGGCTATATAGGCCTTGATTCCATTCCTGTCTTATGAGTTGGATAGAACAAGAATTTCTAGTAATGGCTTGATGTTTTTTCTTATATATGTGTATGTATACACATATATATTTTGTTATATATGTCTATAGTTTATATATCTGCACTTTGTGGTCTAGTTTTATGGGTTATCACAAATGAGATCTGGGTAACTAGCGCTAGGCATGATGGGATAAGGTCTAGCCTCGAGCCAGTGGAAGCTGCCGGGCTTTAGAATACGGCCGAGTTGGAGCCGAGGGTTGGCAACGAGCCCAACCAACCAACAAGAAGGAAGGCGAGATCAAGGACAACAAACATGGAATGTTATGGTGATTACATAACTTCTTTTTTCCTGTCAAGTCTCTACAGATACTCTACAGCCATTTGTTGACCAGGTTAACTGGAGTAAGCTAGTGGCCTGTTTTCAGGGAGAAGAGCACGATATTGTCTCCGTTGTATGGAAAGCTTTCTACATGGCCACCTCATTAGTAAGGGTATCTCATCCAGGGACACGGTAGTCATAACATCCCTGTATTCTTCCCTTATAAGACCGATTACTGAATACAGTGCCCTTTCGGCATGTACCTCACAAAGCACATTCAGCAGCTGGAGAGACAACAGAGATTCCTCACCTGGAGAATCCAGGGCCTCAAACATCTACCCTATACAGATAGGCTAAAAGTCCTGTCCCTCTACTCATCTCCTACAGACTCCTCAGAGGTGACCTCTGTCTTGCATACAAAGCAATCTCAAAACCCACCCTGATGGGACTGCTACATATCCGCAAGTCAAGCTCCACTTGAGTAACCCACACGTGAGACCTCAGCCTGGTCTGTGACATCAAAAGGACTTGTTGGTGGGACAGATTTGTGTTCCAGAGACACTCCCCCTTTTGTGGAATAGACTCCCTCTCCACGTGAAGCAGAGTACCTCATTAAACCTTTTTTTAAGCACAACCTGGATAACTGGATGGGGAACAGAAAATAAACTTCTGGGATTCCACCTATGTCCCTGATGGACAGTGGCATAGGGTGCTGACTTGTTGGAATTTGGGCTAAATTCTTGACTAGGCTTGTAAGGGCCTCAGGGCCAATAGTCTAGTAACTTCCTCTGATCCTAAGTGGTATTTTTATCTACTAGGTAAAGGCTTGCCAGGGTATAAGGGTGCTTCCCCTAGTCTTTTTCATAGGTGCCATGGAATGTTTTACATCCACCTGAACTGCCACCAACTCAAGCATATGGGCCCAAAAAGCACTAGAAGCCTTTGTTATTTTTCAGTGGTAAGAGCTTATTTTCCATCAGCTGTGCTTTATGTAGATGCTCGATTGAGGCATTTTTTGATTCGTGAAGGTGCCAACATACTAAGTACATACACTGTGTAAAGGCACTTAGAGACTGACAACAGATGTAGTGCACAGCAGTCTATAAAGAGAAAAATGGAAGCTTTCATGTGTAATGTTGAGGAAAGAATGGGACATGAAATTAAAAAAATGCAAGTACCTCAATTATATCCATTAAATCCATGTAACTACCCCCCCCCCCCCCAAACAAAATCGGTTGCATGATTGCATACTTTGAAAACATAAGATTTGTTAGTTTGGGGGAGACATGAGAGTATTATTTTGCAGGAAGGATAGCTTGGTAGAAAAAGTGGTACAGACTATCTGATTTTAAGTAGTATAGTCTAAAATAGTAACAGCATTCGATAATCCTTGGGGCAAACATAAAACAATTCTTGTGGCGGTGGGGTAAACATACATGTTTATGTATGTATATAATGACACTTAGCTCACTGAATGCCACAAAGGTGTGTTTCATGTTATAGGTGCACAGATTTGTAATCAACATATCTTAGCATGACTGTGAATTCATAGTTCTGTTGTGGTGGCCAGACAACTACAGCAGTGATCCAGTTTACCTCTGCTTGTTTGGCATTGTAAAAGCATTTAACAGATGTGATTATTTCTGTTTGGTCTCATAGGTAGAATATTTTCCCCTTTAGTAGGCAATATATAGTGATTGGTTTCGCACTGATCTGATATGTAAGAGCATTGGCTGTAGGATCAGTCAGGTCTGACAACAGGGGTGTTAGGACTGACTGACACAGAGAACGTGCCCAGGCTGCCAACCTCATCTTTTCCCCATAATGCTGTTGTCTTCTAGAGTTATCCAACTCTATCCCAATGTTAAAGAGCTTGGACAAAATTTTGATGGTCCCAGGATGGCTTTTTTATTTTATTTATTTGTTTTGGAGAGGAATTCAGTTTAGTAACATTAATATTTTATTCGATGTTCATTATATCCAGCTTTTAAAATATTGTCTTTTCATTTTGTCAGCATTTTTTCACCTTTTTCCATTCATGTTTTGCATGTTTCAGGCTTTTGGCCTTTGATGCAGCGACGGCTTTGGTTTTAAAAATGGGTATCTTCTATGTGCAACCAATCTAGAATTCCTTCTCTGTCTAGAAGTCTTTCACTACACTAAATGATATTCTTTGCATGGCGTTAATGGTACCATTTGAAATTACCATGAGGAAAGAAGGGACATGTAATTAAATGCAAGTACCTAAAGTATATCCATTAAATCCATGTAACGACCACACCACCCCCCCCCCCAAAAAAAAAAATGGGTGCATGATTGCATACTTTGAAAACATAAGATTTGTTAGTTTGGGGGAGATATGAGAAAGTATTATTTTGCAGGAAGGATAGTTTGGGGGAGATATGAGAAAGTATTATTTTTGCAGGAAGGATAGTTTGGTAGAAAAAGACTATCTGATTATAAGTAGTATAGTCAAAAATAGTAACAGCATTCGATAACCCTTGGGGCAAACATAAAACAATTGTTATGGTGGTGGGATAAATACACATGTTTATGTATGTACATACATGTTTGTGTGTGTGTGTGTGTGTGTGTGTATATATATATATATATATATATATATATATATATATATATATATATATCTGTATGTGTGTGCGTGTATGTATGTATATATATATATATATATATATATATATATATATATATATATATTGTATTTTTCGGCTTTTCCCGGTTAGGGGACCCCACAGTGGAACTCCGGTCCGCTAATGATTGACAGTAGATTGTTACGTACCGGGTTGCCAGCCCTGACGCACAACCTTCAACGAAGGTATGCCCATTCACGCATGTCTCCACACAGAAGGCGCTTTAGCTGAGAATCGAACAGGACAACATCTTACTATGAGGTGACAACGCTACCGCAGCACCACCACCGCAGTATATATATATATATATATATATATATATATATATATGTGTGTGTGTGTGTGTGTGTGTGTGTGTATGCATGTGTATATACCGTATTTCCCCAAAAATAAGACCTAGCCAGAAAATAGTCCCTAGCATGATTTTTCAGGATGGTCGTAATATAAGCCCTAGTTAAGATCGTCACCCATATATAGGTAAGAAAATATAAATAATGCTATTGACACCTGTTGACTGAGGTAATCGTACTCTGCTTGCCATTTTTGGACCATTGGGAGATCTAACTTCTTCTCTTTGCAGAAAGTCGTAAGATTTTGTCCCTGGGAGTCCTCCACGATTCTTACTCTAACCCTAATCCGCAAATATCCTCACTCACACTTGTCGTTTGAGATCCTTGACCCATAAACACTGCCAAGTGTACTGAATGACCAATCAAAGTACAGACACAATGCACTTGATAACGAATGGGTGTGGTTGTGTCTTAACTGTCATCATTTTTGTTGCCAGTCCTGTCTCGTAACTCTTCAGTTAACCCCTCCCCCCCCAGACAAGATGAGTGCAAAAAGAAAGAGCTATTCCGTCGAGTACAAGAAAGGAATCGTGGAGGATTCCCGGGGACAGAATCTTAAGGGTTTTTGCAAAGAGAAGAAGTTGGATCTCTGAATGGTCTGCAAATAGCGAGCAGAGTACGATAACCTCAGTCAACATGTGGACGAGGGAAATGCTAAGAAGTACAAGTGTGGATCAGGTCAGCAACCATTATTTCCTGGGCTGAAGGACCTCGTCTGTGAATGGATTGCTAACAGGAGAGCAAAGGCTTTGGTTGTGCCACTGGGCTGATATTCAAGCATTTGCCCTTGCAATGACACCACAGTTAGAAATATCTCCAGAAAAATTCAAAGCATCACAACACTGGCTGGATGGCTTCCTTCAGCGATATGAACTGTCTCTAAGAAGATCGACAACACTGTTCAAGCTGGAAGATACTGAAGTTATTAAACGTGCACTTGCTTTCAAGTCCTTTGTTGATGGCATCGAATTTTCTAAATACCAACTCTCCAACATAGGTTCATAGGTTCATAGGTTCATACTAGGCTATCTGCCCGAGGGCATTTACAAGCCTAGCCCATAGTTTTGTGGCTTATGCCACCCCTTTAGTATGGGGAACTATACCCATTATTTTGCTGTGCCTCTGTTGAGCAGTGACACTGAGGTAATCCCTGGGGTATATCTGCGATCTCCCATCCATTGGTCAAGATTTCTCTTGAACAAGGCCAGCGAGGTGCTCTGCCTCACATATACCGGGATTTTATTCCACAGCATAGGAGTCTTTGGGTGATGAATCTATCCTCCAGCACGTCCTATTAATAGCCGTGTCGAGGTTTAAGTCTCCGCCCTTGTGGCTCTGACGGATCTAGATTTTTTGAGGTGAAGCATATTCATCAAATCTGGGTTTGACATGGCCTTGTATGTTAGGCAAAGGTCACCTCTGAGCAAGCGGTAAGCGAATGAATAGAGCTGGAGTTCTTTCAGTCGGGCAGCATAGGACAGATGTTTGAGACCCTTTATCCTTTTGGTGAGGAACTTTTGTGGCCTCTCCAGCTGCTGCAAGTGTCGGGTCAGATACATTCCGAATGGGGCATTGTACTCAATCATTGGTCTGATGAGTGATGAGTATAGGGAGACTATGACCTCCCTTGATCTAGATGAGAATCCCTTCATGATAAGGTGGGCAATGTAGAAGGTCTTCCTAACTACTTTAGCTACATGGGTGTCGAATGACGGGTCTACTTCTAATGACCGAAACGCCGATTCGCCGACAGTGAAATCACCGACACCAAACGACCGACAACGCAGTTGGCCAACACGCTCGAATCCCGACAGACGGAAGACCGACAAGGGGAATGTGTAAGCGCGACCTGGTAAGTATGCGATAGTGAGGGATTTAGGAGTAGGGAGCGGACAGGTAAGTGTGCAATACTCAGGGATGTAGGGTTAGGGTGTGTGATAGGTGAGTGTGCGGTAGTGTCGGAGCTTGGGGTTGGGGTGTGTAAGTGAGTTAGGGTTAGGGTGCAGGTAGGGAGAGTGTGCGGTACTGTCGGAGCTTGGGGTTAGGGGTGGGTAAGTGAGTTAGGGTTAGGGTGCAGGTAGGGAGAGTGTGCGGTAGTGTCGGAGCTTGGGGTTCAGGGTGTGTAAGTGAGTTAGGGTTAGGGTGCAGGTAGGGAGAGTGTGCGGTAGTGTCGGACCTTAGGGTTAGGGTTTGGGTTAGGGCTAGTGGATATGTGTTGTAGTGTACTGTGTTGTTTACGTGTAGTGTGTCGGTGTTATGGTGTTCGGTGTTTCGCGTTGTCGGGTTTGTGTGTTGTCGGTTTTCTGGCGTCGGTGATTTCACTGTCGGCGAATCGGCGATTCGGTCATTAGAAGTAGACCCCGAATGACAGACTACTATCAACCTGGGTCCCCAGGTCCCTGATAACTTCTTCTGTACTCAGTGGATTGCCACCTATTTGGTAGCTAGGGGTAACCTTGTTTTTCCCGAAGGGTATGACTATGCATTTTTTGGCATTTAACTTTAGGCCATGGCTCTGGCACCAGTTATCCGTTTCTGTGAGACCCTTCTGAAGGATATCTGTGTCAGATGTGTTTTCTACTATGGCGCCCAGTTTGCAGTCATCTGCAAACTTTGTCAGCCATAACCCTCCTGTGTTTGCTTGTACTTCGGAAAAGTAGATGCCAAACAAGAGTGGGCCCAGGACTGAGCCCTGTGGTACACCACTTGTGACAGGCTTTGAGTCTGACATGGCGCCAGCAACTCTGACCCTGTGGGTTCTGTCACTCAGCCAGTTTGCAACCCATCTTGTGATGTATGGGTTAACATTTAAGCTGATGAGTTTTTCAATGATACCCGAGTGGGGTATTGTATCAAAGGCCTTCGCCAGATCGAGGTAGGCTGTATGGACTGCCTTTCCCTCATCAATGGCTTTGGTGACTGTTTTGAAAAGTCAACCAAGTTTAGAAGGCATGATCTGCCTTTGACAAAGCCAAACTGGGATGGATCCAAAGTCTGCAAATTTCCTATGTCTTTATTTATGAGGTCCATTATGATCCTCTCCATGGCTTTGCAGATAAGGCTTGTCAAGCTAATGGGCCGGTAATTTCCAGGGTCGGTGGAGGCACCGCCTTTGTGAAGTGGGGCCACAGTTGCAGTGCGCCACTCCCTGGGTACGTATCCAGAGGTAAGACTATGATTAAACAGCTGTCCTAGCTGTGGGTTTAATTCCTCGTTGAGTTAAGTGGAGGACACAGCCGGGGACATCATCAGGACCCATGGAGGCTGTGTTTGTTGGTTTGGAGAGAGCAGTTCTCACTTGGGCGTTGGAGATGTTTGGGGGGCTGCAATCGCTTGGTATAGATATCTCTCCTTTTGGGGGGGGGGAGAAGTTTGCACTGAACCTGTCAGCCAGTATGTTGGCAATGTCTGTAGGATCAGTAATCTTCACATCATTTTGAACTAGTTCTGAGCATATCTGGGAGTTTCCTCCCAGGTTTCTAACATAGCTAAAGAAGGCCTTATGATTGTCTTTTAAGTCTTTAGCTATTTTTCTCTCAAAATTTGCTTTGGATGATTTTATGAGAGCTCTTAGTTTTTTACTTATAGTGATCAAGGGTGTCTTACCTTTTAAGGATTTTGCTCTATCTTGTAGTAGCTTCCTCCTTTTGTTGTAGAGTTTGTTTATGGCTGGGGTCCACCAGAGTGGACGCTTGCCTTTGGTACAAAGAGTCTTTGTTTTGCTTGGGATTGCCTTATCCATGCAGTCCTGCAGGTGCTGGTAGAAGGCATTTGTAAGTGATTCAGCGGCTTGAGTACTGTTTTCCGTCGGCTCGGGGGCCTTAAAGGAGACAACACTAGTCTATAGCTATGGATGAAACTGCAGTGTATATGGGCCAAGGATCTCAAACAACATTTGATCACAGGGGTGCCTCGTCAATCTAAATTCCCTCCACTGGTTACGAAAGTGCATGTGTTACTTGTATTTTTGGCAATTTGTCTGGATGGAAAGAAAACACCACCTCTAATCATTAGTAAGGGCAAGAAATATAAGATTGAACATGTTTCAGGTGTTTACATTCTTGAAACTGAAAAAGCCTGGTGCACACAAGCAGTTATAAGGAAGTGGGTCGATCTAATGCTGCCACTTGTTTTGCAAGGTGGCAAAAGACATCTGCTAGTCTGGGATTCAGCCAGCACTCACCGCACTAAAGACATGAAGAACTTCCTTGCAGAGAGAAGAATAGATCAAGTAATGATTCCAGCAGAAATGACTGCCTTTCTCCAGACTCTTGAAATTGCAATAAACAAGCCATTCAAGGACCATTTGCACATGGAACTCAATGACTACATTGAAAATAGAATGGAGAGAAATCAGCGTGGAAACTTTGTGAAGCCTAGCCTGCAAGAGGTCATGACTTGGGTGAAGAATTCATGGGATAAAATCACTGACAGCTGTGTTGCCAATGCACTACGAGCAGGCTACATGGACAAGAAGTGCTCATTTAAGGAGAGCTGTATTGCTGGACATGACAGATTGGGGCCAATGGTTCTACAGGAAATGGAGTTGCAAGAAATTTAGCCCGGAATTCGGGGTTTGGAGAGTTATGATGATGTTCCAGAAGATGACATGACTGTATTTGAATAACTTTTCTGTTATCGGGGCAACAGAATGGATTGCTTCTGCTTTCAGCTGCCAGCAAGCTCGCATCAGTTTTTTTACTTTATTGTATGGTGTTAAGATAACGTTTTATTATTCAAAAAAATTATCAAGGGGTAATTACAAAGTAAGGCTGAACACATTTACCATATTCTATGTGTACCACTAGTTCCCAGACTTTATTTTTATGATTTTCCATTATTCTTCTCTTAGGGTTTGAGTAAGGAATAAAGAAAGTAACACCTGTTTTATTCCCCTTGGGATGTATGTACTTAATCTTTTGATGCAGTTGTTTCTGTAAGGTGAGATGAAACTTGCTTAAACTGGCAATGGAAAACATTTGCATATTTATTTTGGTCAAGGGCGATTTAGAATGGCAAACTATTGCTGTTTGTGTTAGACATTTAGATTTATTTTAAATGTATACATTTCCTCTCTTGTACGTGTATTTTATGTGTTGCAGAAACTTAGCATTTTTAATTGACCGCAACACATGTATTGAGATTTTTCTGCACTTACTGTTTAGCATGAAATATTGCACTGTTAATGCCAAGGTGTAGATATTCTGAAGTTGAAATGTTTGTTGCACACTATGTAGAATTCCCACTGTTCATAGGTTCATAGGTAGGTACTAGGCAATCAGCTCAAGGGCCTAAGTAAGCCTAGCCAACCCTGGTTTACGCCAACCCAAGAAAGTTAATTTCCTGTGCCCCTGTCGAGCAGAGCCACAGAAGTGGTCCCCGGGGTGTATTTCCTATTTCCCATCCACTCATCAAGATTTTTCTTGAAGAGTGTTAATGAGGAACTTTGCCTGACATAGATGGGTAGCTTGTTCCAGAGTATGGGAAGTCTCTGGGACAGGAATCTATCCCTCCAGCATGTCCTGTTTATTGTGGTGACAAGGTTTAGGTCCCTAGAGTGTGTAGCACGGAGGGATTGGGATTTCTTTAGGTGTAGCATGTCAACAGCTCTGGGTTTGACATAGCTTTATATGTTAGGCAGAGATCACCTCGGAGTAGGCAATATGCTACGGAGTAAAGCTGGAGTTTTTGAGACTGACAGCGTAGGACATCTGTTTGAGGCCAGTAATCCTTTTTGTGAGGTACTTCTGTGGCCTTTCCAGCTGATGCAGATGTCTTGTGAGGTACATTCCAAAAGGGGCGTTGTACTCTATAATGGGTCTAATGAGTGCCGAGTAGAGGGGAACAATGACCTCTTTTTTTCCTGGATGAGAACCCTTTTGTGATTAGGTGTGTCACATTGGATTTCCTGACTACTGTGGCAATATGATTATCAAAGGAGAGACTACTGTCCACCTGAGTCCCAAGGTCTCTTATCACACATTCAGCGTTAAGAAGATTTTTGCCTGTGTGGTAGTTCATGAGTACAGAGTTTTTACCAAAGGGGATAACAATACACTTTTTGGCATTGAGCTTGAGGCCATGGCTCTGACACCAGGCATCTGTCTCAGTGAGGTACTTCTGTAGGATGTCCACATCATTTGGGGACCCGACTATAGCTCCTAGTTTGCAGTCATCTGCGAACTTCGTTAGCCAGAGGCCTTCTGTGTTAGCCTGTACTTCAGAGAAGTAGATTCCAAACAGAAGAGGTCCCAGGACAGAACCCTGTGGTACTCCACTTGTCACTGGTTTGAAGTCAGATTTGGAGTCTGCAACTTTTATAGTGTGGTTCTGTCAGTGAGCCAGTTGGCAACCCATCTTGTGACATAAGGATTTATACCTAGTTTAGTGAGTTTAGCTATAATTCTAGAATGGGGCATGGTGTCGAAAGCCTTGGCGAGGTCAAGATAGGCTGTGTGAACCACCTTACCCTCGTCTACGGCTTTGGTGACTGCCTTAAAGAAGTCGACCAGGTTCAGGAAGCATGATCCGCCTTTCAAAAACCCGAACTGTTAACGCATTACCTAGAACTGTTGCCCCGATAACGGGAATAAATGTAGATTTGTCTACATGAATAAATGTAGATTTGTGTATATGACTAAATGTTTATTTTTGTACATGAATACCAGTAAATGTAGAGTTTTGTACATGAATAAATGTAGACTATTGTACATGAAGAAAAAAAAAATACATCCCCTGAAAATAATCCCTAATGCATCTTTTGGTGCAAAAAAAATATAAGACCCGGTCTTATTTCCGGGGAAACATGGTGTGTGTGTGTGTGTGTGTGTGTGTGTGTGTGTGTGTGTGTGTGTGTGTGTGTGTGTATATAATATATATATATATATATATATATATATATATATATATATATATATATACATACACACACACACACACACACACACACACACACACACACACACACACCATCTTTCACCGAAAATAAGACCGGGTCTTATATTTTTTTTTGGAGCTCTTATAAATATATATATATATGTGTATATATATATATATATATATATATGTATATATGTATATATATATATATATATATATATGTATATATATATATATATATATGTATATACATATATATATATATATATGTGTATGTATACCCATTCCTCAACTTGATGAAGAAGATTGAGCTCTTACAAATAAATAAATAAATATATATATATATATATATATATATATATATATATATATATATATATATTTATTTATTTATAAGAGCTCCATCTCCTCCATCAAGTTGAGTAATGGGTAGACTCGGTGGGCCAGAAACAGTAAGTAGTTCTGAAGTGCCATAAAAGTTGATTGTTTGTTTTTAAAATTTTGTTGTAGTAAGGTACAGGATGCCTAGTGTTTGCTGTGAGCTATTGCTTATTTTGCTAGTCCATTGTGATTGTTAATAAAGAATTTGTGCATTCTGCACATTTTTTTCATGTAGCTACTTAGCATATTCATAGCCACAGTGTCCTTATCCTTTGGCTGCATAAATAACCAAAAAATTTACCTACTATTCCTTTTTCACCTATCAGATATTTAAAATTTGGCGGAAGTGTGTAAGTAAAAAGTTGATGGCATTCAGAAGCACAGCTGTTGAGGTAAAGAACGTAACAGCAGCTGGACAGGACTCTGAATTTTTAGGGATTATAGTTCCTAGTCAATATAGTAACCCATTCGGATGTACACTTATGTGCGGCCATAATCCACCAGTTATGAAATAGTTAATCTGCATCACTATTGCGATCGAAAGGTGTAGACGGATCTTTGTAAGCCCTCAACCCTCTAGGGGTAATGTCTAATTCCATGTACTTAAGTAAACTTTGCAAATTGAAGAAAACCGCATTTTCTTTCCACATCGGTTTCTTAAGCTTATCACACAGTACCTTTATTTTCCAAACTCAAGGACACAGCAAGCCTTCTACCCACTGAAGAAAATGGGTTCTGACATTGTTGGTTATAATCTTCCTCCTATTTTTCTCAGATATTCAGGACCTGTTCTCTCTCACCAAAATTAAGTACATTGGAAGCATTCGATTGATGCGACTGTTCTCCTGACTGCAAAACAAAGGTATCCAACAATCTCTGAGTATGATCCATATTAGACTCATGAAAAATCCTAGGCAGATTCAAATTGGGATCACTGGCCATCACAAATGTATACACTAACAACACACCTCAAAAACAGCAGCACACAGCCAAATAAAACAACAATGTTTATTCAGTCTGACGTCTCGGCACAAATGCCTTCAAGGAGTATATATTATAGTTCCTGGTAACTGAAACTTACAAAGGCTTTTGTCATAGTAATTTAGGTGGAGGTACTGCAAATCTTAGCTGCACCAGTACTTAAGGAAGTGGCTGCAGATGCCTTTGGCACTTACTCTGCTTTTGAGACTCCTACCCAAAATATTGACTTGTTTTGGGAGGCTTGCATCAGAAAGACCAAAAAGAATATAGGGACAGCAGTAGAGACACTTGGCAGGTCTGAGTACATGTGAGAGGTAATGAAATAGGGACCTCCACCTGTGTGAAACAGGGTGTCTTTGCGGTGGTGGTGCTACGGTAGCGTTGTCGCCTCACAGTAAGACTCTGTCCGGTTCGATTCACAGCTAGAGCGTCTTCTGCGTGGTGTGTGAATGGGCGTACCTTAGTTGAAGGTTGTGCATCAGGGCTGGTAACTCGGCACGTAAAGATCAACTACCAATCATTAGCAGACCGGAGTTCCGCTGTGGCGACCCCTAACCGAGAAATGCCGAAAGACTCAAACAAACCTGTGTGAAACAGGGGGCTAAAGGAGCCTTTAATTTGGGAGTGAGCTGCTGTACACCAAAAGGCAAATTATGAGGTCAGAGACAGGGATGGAAATAAATCTAGGTTAAATCACTTGAAATTGTCTTTGCATTGATAAAGTGGTTGGAGATAGAAAATGTGGGTGAGATTAGGCAATTTTTGGATATTTATGCAGGAGTATAAGTGCTGTAATGTTCTGGTTAAGGTCTTTAGAGGCAAAGCTTAGGCATGCAAACAGATTGAACAAGAAGCATTAAAGCATAGTTTTGTGTGTGTGTGTGTGTGTGTGTGTGTGTGTGTGTGTGTGTGTGTGTGTGGTAGTTGTTGTTTCTTCATTTAGATAAATATGACTTGCTTTGCGATGTTTGAGTAGAAATCACTACCAGCAAGCCGCAGAGTGAATTTGGTGAAGGACTCCATCTTGAAGCTGTATTTCAGGGCTGGGGAAGGTGGGCTTACCAGAAGGCATAAGTACTAGGCATTGTATGTATTACACTGCCATTTTCAGAGCATGCCATACTGTGTACGAGTGTGCCTTAGAATGTTTCAGAACCTGTTTGTACTATGTACTACAGTGCCGTGTAATGCATGTTTCACCATGGAATATTTCAGAACCTGCAGTACTGTACATTGCAGTTCTTTGGAACATTTCTGAACTTGCTATACTGCATACTTCACTGCATTGGAATGTTTCAGAATCCATGTGGTATATTACAGTGCCATAGAGCATTGCAGAACCTGTGTGCCTTAGAATGCAGCAGTACTGCGGAATCTTTTGGAACCTGCCATACTATGTTGTGTAATGCCTTGGGAATTTTCAGAACTAAGATCAATGGAGCGTGGTTGTCTGATGAAGTCTGCATTGGATGGAAGTCACGGGAGTTATAGAAGAGATGGAAAGGAGTGTTCAAATGAGCAGAACATTTTACGGTTGCAGGGGAGAGGGCAAGGGAGCATCCAGCTTTAGAGGGAGAGGAATCAAACCATATTTGTAACTTTGCAGACTTTGAATTTGGTGAAAGGCAGTCACACTTAGAAAAGAAAAGAGAATTTTACATCAGCACTCTGATTGGAGAACGAACTGCGGTGGTGGTGCTGCGGTAGCGTTGTCGCCTCACAGTAAGACGTTGTCCTGTTCGATTTTCAGCTAGAGCGTCTTCTGTGTAGAGACATGCTTGAATGGGCGTACCTTCGTTGAAGGTTGTGCGTCAGAGCTGGCAACTCGGCACGTAAAAATCTACTGCCAGTCATTAGCGGACCGGAGTTCCGCTGTGGTGACCCCTAACCAGGAAAAGCCGAAAGACACAACAACAGCAACTCTGATTGGAGAACGAAAGTTCTCCAGCAGGGTATAATGTAGAAATGATGCCCCTTTTTTTCTTTTTTACTTTACATTTGCTAAACAGCAAACGCGCTGCTTAGCGAGTGTAAAATAATGGCTCGATCCATTTCACTGTTCACTCTGTCTCTCTCATACACAGTCTGTAGACAGAAACTTAAACATACTTATACAGATATATACACGCATATAGGCTTTTTTCTGTTTATTTATTTATTTTTTTACACTCACTAAACAGCAAAAGCACTGCTTAGCCAGTGTAAAATAACGGTTCGATCGATCTCGCTTTCGCTCACATGTACGCATACACTTACACACACATATACACACACACGCTTTTTTAAATTTTTTTTTTCTTTTTCTTTTTTTACATTTTACACTCACTAAACAGCAGAAGCACTGCTTAGCGAGTGTAAATTTTTTTCAGTCCAAGCTCCACGGCAGCTTGACTTGCTGCCATGTTGCGTCTGACTCGTTTTTCAGCGGATATTACTTCTACATTAATAATCCGCTGGAGAACATTTATTCTCCAATCAGGATGCTGATGTAAGGTTTGCCAATTCTCTACGCAAGCAATAATGCCTGACAGGCCTGCTCATTGGGCTTCATAACACCCCTGGGCAGGCGTTAATTACACATTAACACACACCCTGTTAGGCATTATTACTTGCTTATGCAGAAAGGGTTGGATGGGTTGATATTTTAACAAAACTGAGATTGTTTACTTGGAAATTGAATTTAAATTATTTCATGCTAAGGAGATAACTGATGTTGCACCTAATCAGTTTTTGAGAAAGTGAAATACTATCAGTCCTCCTTTAATCTCTACTTTAAAGGTTTTCAGAAAGTTTGTGAAGAGGAAATTAGTGAATTATTAGTCTAAGGACTTCTCAGAAAGTTTCTAATTTAAGTAATGATCACAGAATTGCTTTATACAGTTTAAATGGATTGCACCATTTACATTTTTTACAGACTGATAAGGGTGGGGGTGTAGTAGTTGTGAATGAATGTGATTATAATATTTTTGAGTGCTGTTTCTAGTTGTAAGGAAGCAAAATTATTTAAAGTCAACATGGCTTATAAAATCATTAAAGACACAGTTGGCATAATGGTTAAGGTCTTTGTCTCCCATACACAAGGTACAAGTTTGGATCCTGACTTCTGGCTAATGTTTGTATGGAGTTGGCATGTTCGCCCTGTGTCTGTGCGACGGGGTGTAGGTTGGAAGTGGATGATATGATGGTAAGAAGGAGGCCGGGCATCTTCTGCATCCAGGAGACAAGATAGAAGGGTAGAGCAGCAAAGCCACTTGGCTTGGAATCCAGAGTCTATCACTCAGGAGGAGGATAGACTAGAAATGGTGTGGGAATTGTGGTGAAGACAGTGAGGGATGTCACCAGAATTAGTGACGGACTTATGGCAGTTAGACTCCATTGTAAGGGTAGGGCAGTACTTATGATCTTAGCCTGTGTCCTACAGGAGGATTGCAAGACAGGAAAAGAGTACATTCAGTTAGCTGTTGAGAACTTGCTAGATAAAGCAGGACAACATGAGATTGTGTTGATAATGAGTGACCTAAATGCACATATTTACACTGACAAAACAGGATATGAGGACTGGGCAGCAGGAATAAATGAGGGGAGGCCATTCTAGACTGGCAAATGGCTTAATGATGGCCAATGTATGGTTCTGCAAGAGAGACAGTCATAATGTCACATACACGAGTGACCAACATGCACCTCAGGTAGACTTTCTCCTAGTTAGGAAAGGACACTGGGGTAGAGTCAGTGGTTGCAAAGTCCTCCCCAGTGGAACAGTCTGCCCACAGCATACACCATTGGTTGCCACAGTCAGCTGCAAGCAGTGGTCAGAAAGAGCTCTGAGCTCAACAGGGACTAGGCTGAAGACATGGATGTTGACTACAGAGAAAACACAAGAATTCAGAGATAAATATTCAGGACTCTAGCACCTCAGGAAGAAGAGGAAATAAGTGAAGTTGAAGAATGGCAATACCTTAAAACAGCATGCGTGAGGACTATAGGAGAGATATGTGGCCAAGTCAGGTATGGAAATAAGGTGCATAAGGAACGCTGGTGGGGGGCTGCATAAGTCCAGGAAGTCATCAAAAGAAAGAGGGAGTGCTGGAAAAAATAGGGATGGAAAAGATGGGACCGAGTAAGGAAGAAATACTGGTTGGCTAACAGAGACTGAAAGAGCAGTTGCAATAGTGAAGAACAAGGCATCAAAGACACTCTACCACCTTCTGGAAAATGACTCAATAGATGGCAAAAAGAAACTCTATAGGGTTGTAAGGCAAAGACAAAAAGATAAAGAAGATAGTCATCAGACACCCTTCGTAAGGGATGCCAGAAACAACCTGCTCACCAGTCCACAGGACATTGGGGACAGATGGAAGGAATATTTTTAGCAACTCCAGAATGAAGAAAACCCCACAGGAGCTGTACCTCCCGAGGCACAGTCTATAATGAAATAAGAGTAGCCCACCCTAAAAGAAGTAAGAACAGCACTAAGGGGAAATGAAGTCAGGGAAAGCAAAAGGGTCGGTTGAGGTCACAGCAGATGTGATCAAGATGGTAGATGCGTTAGGGGAGAAAAGGCTTCTGAGGGTACTCATAGCAGTAGGTAGAGAAAGGTATATCTCAGATGACTGGAGAACATGCATACTAGTGCCAGTGTTCAAGAACAAAAGGGACATTCACGACTGTGGACAGTATAGAGCCATCAAACTCCTGTCATGCTTCATTAAAGTTCCAGAGATGATTAATAAGCAAATATGCATAGTTGTAGAAAGTAAGATGGAAGATGGGCATTTTGGATTCAGATCAGGATGAAGCACAACTGACCCAACATTTGTAATGAGACAGATATTTGAGAAGAAGCTACAGATGAAGAAAAAGTCCAGTTGCGCATTCCTAGACTTAGAGAAAGCATATGACGAGGTCCCAAGAAAGCTGATTTGGGTAGTCCTGTGATGGTTTGAAGTACCAGAAACATTGGTAGAGTTAGTGCAAGCTACATAGAAGGACCCAATGACTCAAGTGCGATTAGTTTTTGGACTCAAAGATGGGTTCCTAGTGGGAGTGGGTGTGCATCGTCGTCCAGCTATGAGCCCAGTGCTGTTCATATAGGTGATGGACTACATTAGCAAATGAGTCGGAGGGGACAGATCAACAAAGTTGCTGCAGACAATATGGCATTACAAGCAGACACTGAACAAGAAATTTGGCAAAGGACAGGGGAATGAAAGGCAAAGCTGAAGGCACATGGTATGAAACTGAATATAGGTAAGACATGTAATGACAGCAAATGGTGGAAGTCAGAAGAAGCTGAGAATTGAGATAGAATGGGGAAAATAATGGAAGAAGTTAACAGATTCAAGTACTTAATAGGGGTGGTTGAGGATAAGAAGTCTGAATGAGGAGGCCAAAGTTAGAATCCGAGGGGCCGCAGCCAGCTGGCACAGAGTGTCCGGAGTAGTTTTTGACAGAAGAATGACAAAGAATCTGAAAAGTAAGATGCACAACAGTGGTATAACCAGTGCTACTGTATAGTATAGAAACCTAGGGAGTGAAGAGGTGCAGACAGAGATGAAGATCCTGAGATGGGTTGTATGATGTACACTGTGGGACAGATGAAGAAATGAGGACATCTGAGCAGAAGCCCAAGTTGCTCCAGTTACGACAGGGTTAAAGAGGAGGGATCATGGTGGTTCAGGTGCATGTGTAGGAAAGCAGAAGACACTGTGGTAAAGATGATTTGGGACAGACCGATAAGAGAAAATGAAGGCATGCAGCAAAGAGATGCATGGCTTGTGTGAGAGAAGACCTGCAACAGTCAAGCATGACTGTCAAAGAAGGTCTGAGAGTGTCATTGAATCAAGAGAGACACTACACCCCGACCCTATGTTTAAAATGGGCGGAAAGGGGGAGTTGATGATGATTTTGACAATGAGCTTCTTCTCTAACTTTGGATGGATATACTTTTTTTTCCCCAAGTACCACATCGCAGGATTGAGATATTTTTTGGGATCCCTAACATTCACAAGGATTTGTCAGATCCTCTCTATAGATCTATTAAGCTGCTGGAGGTTCTAAAACAGATCCACTTGCTTTATTTGTAGATAAGAAAATTATACTTATTGGGAAGGATGTTTACTGTTTTATAAATGTTTTTTTTTTTTTTACTTTTAGGTTAGACTTCATTGGATGCTGGAATTAAATTAACTGCAGTAGATGTTATAAGTTACAACTGTTCAAACATAAGACTTTGTAAACACTTTATTTTATTTTCATTTTGGTTACTGGGGTAGAGCACTGATCAAAGATTGACCATTTGACTTATTGACTATACAGCAGGGTTCAGATGAACAAATTGGAATTTTTAAAAGAACTGAAATTGATTCTTGCACTATTTTTTTGTATGGGGAGGGGGTAAATAAGTCAGTGGAATTCAGTTGTTGTGTCTTTCGGCTTTTCCCGGTTAGGGGTCGCCACAGCAGAACTCCGGTCTGCTAATGATTGGCAGTTGATTATTACGTGCCGAGTTGCCAGCACTGACGCGCAACCTTCAACGAAGGCACGCCCATTCACGCATATCTCCACGCAGAAGACGCTCTAGCTGAGAGTCGAACCGGACAGCGTCTTACTGTGAGGCGACAACGCTACTGCAACACCACCACCACTGCTCCAAGTAGGGAAAAATCATTGAAGTCCAGATTTTGTAGAAATCGACATATGTCAACAAACTGCTGCATGCTTCTAGTTGTCATTCTTTTTTTATAAAAAAAATATTTTAAACAACAAACTTATTGAGGGTTGCATTTTGAGTGCTTAAAATAATTTAATTCTCTGTCTTTTCTGCTGGTTTAGATTATTTGTGTAATAGCTGGTATTTATGCTATGTTACCACAAGGTGGTGATCAAATTCCATTAAAGTTATGCTTGTCATGCACTCTTGTCCTTTTGCCATTGGAAGCACATTTGTGTGTGTGTGTGTGTGTGTACACTCCTCTGTTTGTCTGTCTGATGTAATGGCTCATGCTATTACAGCTGAAAAGGGTTCACTGATCACCTCACTTACCTGGCCAGCTGGTTAATGTATAAATAATCAGATGTCTTCTTTTGGATTACTCCTAGTGGCATGCACTGCATGGCTAGAATCCTTAGTTGGTAATGAACTTTAATACATTTAAATAAACATAATAAATTTAAATAAACATATATATGTGCTTCTAACATCAAAAGTGTCATAAAAGTAGCTGACAACTACAATTACTCCTAGTGGCATGCACTGCATGGCTAGAATCCTTAGTTGGTAATGAACTTTAATACATTTAAATAAACATAATAAATTTAAATAAACATATATATGTGCTTCTAACATCAAAAATGTCATAAAAGTAGCTGACAACTACAATTTTTTTTTCTGTAGTTGTCAGCTACTTTTATGACACTTTTGATGTTAGAAGCACATATATATGTTTATTTAAATTTATTATGTTTATTTAAATGTATTAAAGTTCATTACCAACTAAGGATTCTAGCCATGCAGTGCATGCCACTAGGAGTAATCCAAAAGAAGACATTTGATTATTTATACATTAACCAGCTGGCCAGGTAAGTGAGGTGATCAGTGAACCCTTTTCAGCTGTAATAGCATGAGCCATTACATCAGACAGACAAACAGAGGAGTACACACACACACACACACACACACACACACACACACACACACACACACACACACACACATGCACGCTCTCTTTGCATTAGTAATCATGTCTTTGCCCAAGTGCCCAATTGTAGTATAGAGAATATACAAATTCTCATAATCCTTGCTGTACATTACAGTCCATAAAGCTAGGGACATGTGGATTTAAAGTAGCCATGTATGCCTTTCAAAGGATCCTTCTGCTCTGGAATAGGCTTCCCATCCATGTGAGGCAGAATCCATCCCTAATCTTATTCAAATGTAACCTTGACCATTGGATGGGAAATTGTAGATTCATCCTGGGGCCGGCCCCATGTTTCTTACAGACAGTGGCCTACAGTAAACATTCTCTAACATTGGATAGGAAATTGTAAATTCATTCCCTGGCTTACCCCCCATGTCTCCTGTAGACAGAGGCCAACAGTAAACATTTCCTAACATAACTTTTTAGCAATCCCCTAACTAACTTACTTCTCTAATTTAGATAAATACGTTACATGGGGATGCAGTTGGATTGGGTTGCACAACTAGGTTTATAAAGGTCCTGGTGATTGTTAACTTAGTATATACATAGTATGAGAGCAGTGATGAATAGTATTAGAGAACTGAAGAGGATTATTGTGACGGTCCCTACTCTGGGCCAGTAGTCAAGGAATCTTACTCCTCACCATTGACACTGGTGAGGGATGGCTGCTAGGAACAGAAATGGATATGCATAGTATTTTCAGATGCAGCTCTTTGTACGAAGCACAGTTTCCTTTAAGCGCACACAGGGAGCCCACTCCAGACCTGGGGCGGGACTGTCTGTCTCTGCCCCAAACAAGACTCCATTCTGACCACCTTGGAGCTCTGTGTCCCTGTTCCAAGTACATGACACACACACTTGGAAAAGGCTGGCACAGATTTACCAGCTATGTTCCTTCTGCCCAGATCATAGGGTAATTACGCTGCCACCAGTCAGCAATGCTCTTACAAGGGTACCCAGTTATACTGGGTAAAATTAATACTAATACAAATGGTAAAGTTTGACCAATGCAGCAAGGCTTTCAGGAGCGGCCACAGTGTCAGTAAAATAAGCATAAGCACTCTTAAGATGTACCAGCCACAATGAATGGTATAGAAATATTTAATGATAATAAAATAGAAAACTTGATATTACTGAATATCTAGTTACAGTAAACACCAGAGTTTCTGTCACAGGAGATATAAAAAATAACAGTTTGATAGATTCACACAGATACAGAAAAACAATACTTAACTAGTCTCACTATATTTTCCTGACTGACTAAAGAATTACTGATGTTAAGTTGTCCCATCTCACCTTCGTTCTTGCTGTTTGGGTTCGGAGCCTATCCTCGGCTCTGGCTCTGCCTACGTCTATAGCTCGAGAGCAATTTACTGTCTCAAGGCTAACCCTTATCCCAGAATGCCCAGCGTCAGCTACCCAGATCTCATTTGCCGCTTCAGCTGCGAGGTTGCTTTGTTACTGGCTCAGGCTTAGTATAGTTTTTTCTATTATTATAATTGTTGTTTATTCTTCAAAATTTATCAAGTTTTTAGGTTCATAGGTAGGTACTAGACTATCTGCCCAAGGGCATTTATAAGCCTAGCCAGAGTGTGTCAGCTTATGCCACCCCATTGATTAATTAACTGATCCTCTGTCAAGCAGAGCCAATGAAGTGATCACAGGGGTGTATTTTCTGTTTCCCATCCACTCGTCAAGGTTTCTCTTGAAGAGTGTTAGTGAGGGGCTCTCCCTGATGTAATTTGGAATATTGTTCCAAAGCATGGGGAGTCTCTGTGACAGGAATCTATCCCTCCAACATGTTCTATTTATTGTTGTGGTGAGGTTTAGCTCACTAGAGCGCGTGGCTCGCAATGACTTGGATTTCTTTAGGTGGCGCATGTCCATCAATTCTAAATTGGACATGGCTTTGTAAGTCAGGGAGAGATCACCTCTGAGTAAGCAATATGCCACTGAGTGCAGCCAGAGTTCTTTTCAGTCAAGCTGCATAGGGCATATGTTTGAGACCAGTAATCCTCTTGGTGAGGTACTTTTGTGATCTTTCCAGCTGGTAGAAGTGTCTTGTGAGGTACATCCCAAATGGGGCATTGTACTCTATGATGGGTCTAATGAGTGACGAGTAGAGGGGCACTATAACCTCTTTATTTCTAGATGCAAACCCTTTAGTAATTAGATGGGCCACATAGAATGATTTCCTAACTACTTTGGCAATATGATTGTCAAAGGAGAGATTACTATCTACCTGGGTCCCCATATCTCTTATTACCTCTTCTGCATTAAGGGGGCTGCCACCTATGTGGTAATTCGTGGGTGTTTTGTTTTTCCTCAAACGGGATGACTATGCATTTTTTGGCATTTAGCTTGAGGCCATGACTTTGACATCAGGTGTCCGTCTCAGTAAGGCCCTTTTGGAGGATGTCCGTGTCAGCCGTCAGTTAGGGCTCCCAGTTTGCAGTCATCGGCGAATTTGGTTAGCCATAGTCCTCCTGTGTTTGCCTGTACTTCTGAGAAGTATATGCCGAACAGTAGGGGTCCCAGGACTGAGCTTTTCGGGACACCACTTGTGACTGGTTTAGAGTCGGACCTGGAGCCCGCTGTTCTTACCGTGTGAGTTCTGTCTGTAAGACAGTTTTGTCTATATATAGTACTTTATCCCTTATCGCCTTTCTTGTGTGTTGTAGCTTTGTTGGCCACCGCTCCATACTCGCAGGCCTTTCTGTTTCCCCTGAACTCATTTAAATTAGAGAGTTCTCCCCCCCTCTTTAGGACAGCTGTTTAAATTAGAGACTCTCCTTTCTTTTCCTTAACGAAAAAAAAAAAAAAAAAAAAAAAAAAGACTGTTTGTTTCTTAGTTTAGTAGTGTGAGATGTGTAAAGAGGCCAAAGTTTCTGGCTTCAAAAAGTGTGACTCATGCTGTTAGAAAATGTCTCTGACAGATGGGCACACTAGCTGTGTTTATTGTTTAGGGGCTGTGCACCTGCAGTACTCCTGCTCTATCTGTCATGCATTTAGTCCAAGGGTCCTGCAGGAGCGCAGAAACAAATTAATCCTTCGAGGATTATTGAAACCACAGGATTCTCCGGCTAAAAGTTCTCAGCCAGTGAAATCCTCTAAGTCTGTCAAGCCGTCGGCTCCATCCTCGGAACTGACTCCTGGGCTTGAACAACCAAGTCTGTCAGTGCTGACTAGCATCGACAAGTCAACTGCTACCTCAGAGGTGTATCGGAGCCACAAGCGAGCAAGGACTCCTTCATTGGAGCTGATCCGCTCGGTGCCACAGTCACCCTTATTAGGAAGTGAATGCAGTTATCGCTCTTCATCCCACTCCTCTCGATCCTCTAGGTTATCGGATCAGGACGTGGAGAGAGTAGTCAGCAGGTTGCTTAAGTCACAGGCCCTTGTGAAATTACTTTCCAGCCCACCTCACAGGTTGTGGCTCCATCCGCCTCCACCTCCATTCCTCCTCCGACTACACTTAGTTCAGAGCCGGAGACCATGGACGCGCTGATAGTAGAACCGACCGTGCCGATCACCTCCTCTTCGGTTCCGACGTTGGCTCCGATCACCTCGATTGTTCAGTCCATTGAGGGATCTGGGTGCTGAAGCTCTCTCATCGGCTCCAAGGGGGGAAGTGGCATCAGACCCCTGTCTGACCCCGCTCTCCCTCTCGGAGCTTCGGCGCAGGTGAGCTCGGCTCCCACATCTGCCTCGGAGCTGTCACCCTCGACGTGGAGAAGGACTACCGTCTCTTCGGAGCCAGAGCTTTCTTTGCCTCGGGGTTGGGACACCTTCGAGGTCATGTGGAATGCACTGTCCCCTGAAACAGCCCTACTGTCAGCCCCATCGGCTCCTTTTCTTGTGGTGCCTGTGCCAAGCTCTGCTCCTCTTCCGGCCCAGAAGCGTAGGGAACCTATGCCCCAGGACACCCCATTGGGTGACCCCTCTTCTTCTGAGGCTTCCCCTGATCACTCAGAGGAGCCTCCCCGGAAGTGCAAGAGGAAGCACCTAGACTCCCCTGAGTCTGTCACCTCAGATACAGACCTGGATGAATCTGAAGGGTCCCCCTCAGAAGATGTTTCCTTTTTGGACATCCTTGAAATGCTTAGGCAGAGGGGTGGCTGGACTTCCCTAGCCCCTACCGAGGACGAATATGTATACTTGGGAGGCATTCGGTTCCCGACCCTCCACCTCCTGGGTGTCTCTGCCTTTCGATCCTCTCATGTCTGTAGTGGATCGAAATGCTTGGTCAGCTCCAGATTCTGTAGAGCTTACTCCGAGGAGACCAAATAAATTCATAGCCCCCCCAGGACAAACAATTTCTCACTAAAGGTGTGCCAGTTGATGCCGTGGTGGTAGCAGCAGCCACCAAGAAAGAGTTAGCAGAAACTTCTTTGTCTGTCCATCCACCAAACAAAGAGTCTAGGACGATGGACAGATATGGGAAGTGAAACTTTTCCTCAGAGACCTTCTCCATGAGGTCCCAGAATTATCTCTCTCATTTTACACGGCTTCAAAGGGATCTCCTAAAAGACCTTGGAGATAACCTACAAGATCCTACAGCTGAGGGAGCATCAGCCAAAATAGTTTCCCAATTTGCAACTCTTAATTCAGTAGTCAAGTCCTCTATGAGGCTGATTTCCTATGCATCTGATGGAGCGAACAGAGCCGCAGGTACAGGAGTGGCTCTCAGGAGACATGCTTGGCTACGGCTGTGTCAATTTGCGGAACCCTTTTGAGCGTCCTTCACAAGTACTCCCTTTGATGCCTCCTCACTTTTTTGGGCCTCAGGTGAAAGACATGCTTGCCAGGTGTGAGCAGGAAGGCAAGACTCACTCTGCCGTGGGAGTTCGGTTTTCCACTCCTAACAGACCTTATCCCAAAGGTCAGAGGGGTGGAAAGATGTGGTTTTGAAAGTCCCAGGGACCCTTGCCTGACACACATGGTGATTTTTTTCCCCCAGGGGCAGAGGGGGAAACAACAACAATGGCAGATGCCTCATAGCAGAGGGGGACCGCAAAATCAGGGTGACAGAGAAACATTCTCTGCCAAAACCCTTCCAGCATCCCTGATGGGTTGCCCGACTGCTCACCTCTGGAGACAGTCGGGGGAAGACTTTCCCTGTACCCAAAAGCCTGACAAAATATAACGAGACAAATGGGTATTATCTATCCTATCCAGAGGTTAGAAAATCCCCTTCCATCAACCCCCTCTAAAGTCAAAAAAGTCCATCCCAGATGTCCCACCCAATCTAAGGGATCAAGCAGTTATTCAAGTTTCAAAACTGCTAGAAAAAAGAGCCATTCAGGAAGTCCCCACAGACCAACTAGGATCCGGAACTTACTCAAGATTATTTTTAGTACCAAAAAAGGCAGGGGACTGGAGACCAATACTGGATCGCAGCAGATTGAACAAATCTGTACAAAAAGAAAAGTTCCGGATGGTAACACTACAGTCCATTCTCCCTTTTCTGGGTCAGGACAACTGGATGGGCTCCATAGATCTTCAGGATGCGTACTACCATATCAAAATGGACAGACGCTCCAGGAGATTTCTTCGCTTCCGGGTAGGGGCCAGTCATTACCAGTTCAGAGCGCTGCCCTTTGCTCTCACCACAGCCCCCAGGGTGTTCGCCAAATATATGGCAGTAGTCACTGCTCACCTGAGACGTCAAGGATTCCAGGTGTTTCCCTATCTAGATGACTGGCTACTAACTGCTACCACCAGGCATCAACTCTTAGAGGCACGGGATTATGCAATATCAACCTGCACCCAACTAGGCATTACAGTAAATTTCAAAAAGTCTGCCTTGTTGCCCTGTCAATCTGTTACATATATAGGAGCAAAATTAAACACAAAACAGATGTTTGCAAGGTTACCTCAGGAAAGAGTTTTCTCTATTCGCCAACAAGTGTCATTTCTAATGCAGAGCAGAAAGATCCAAGTCAGACATGTCCTGCAAGTTCTAGGTTCCATGGCAACTGCCATTCTTCTTGTACCATTAGCGCGTTACCACATGAGAGTCCTTCAGTGACTTCTCTTCATGCAGTGGTCCTTCCAGGAGCTACCCATGTCTCACATGATCCTGATTACAGAAACATGCAAAAGACACCTCTCTTGGTGGATGGTCTCCCCACTGGTGACTCAGAGCAGACCTTTCATTCAACCCCCTCCTGTATCTACAGTGACCATGGACGCCACCCTGATAGGGTGGGGGCATTATCTAGGCAGGACAGTCCAAGGCATGTGGCAACCTCACTAGTACCATCTGCATATCAGTGTCCTAGAGATGAGAGCGGTGCTCCTAACATTGCAAGCTCTTCAAGACTTTCTTCCTTCTGGGACTGTTGCAATCCAAACAGACAACATGTCAGTTGTGTGGTACATCAGCAAGCAGGGTGGGACCAGGTCCTACCCCTTGTGTCGAGAAGCCCTCAGGCTATGGCATTGGACGATTTCCCCTTGTGTCGAGAAGCCCTCAGGCTATGGCAATGGGCAACTTCCTCCCAATGTTTTCTGACAGCAACGCACATCCCTGGGAAATCCAGCGTAATAGCGGACAGGCTCAGCAGGGCTATCCTCATGCCTCATGAGTGGTCTCTGAATCAGGAAGTTGCGGACCTTATCTTCTGCAAATGGGGCCAGCCTTGCTGCGATCTATTTGCCACCCCCCTCAACAACAAATGCAGCAGCTACTTCTCCCTGCTTCCTCCTCCAGGTCAAACTCCCAGGGACACTCTAGTCTACGATTGGCCTCAGGGACTCCTTTATGCATTTCCCCCCTTTCTCCTAATTCCAAGACTCATACAAAAAGCAAAATCGTTGGGTTGCAAAATGATCCTCATTGCCCCCTATTGGCCTCGACAGATATGGTTTCCATTCCTGCACCTCCACCTTCTAGACCACCCTTGGGTTCTGGAACCAGTGCCAGATCCATTGATTCATCAGTCAGGGTTGTACACCAATCCCTTCAGACTCTCAAGCTCACAGCTTGGTTTCTCCACTTCCTACCTTAGCCAGGCTTCCAAGTATCTCCCCAGCAGCTCGTGATATTATTGTTTCCTCCAATAAGTCAACTATGAGAAAGACTTATGCTAGCAAATGGAAAATATTTTCTTACTGGGCAGAATCTAGAAACTTAGACCCCTTTTCAGCCCCAGTCCATCAAATTCTAGAATTTCTAGCCGAGCTTTTTCAGTTGGGTGCGGCTGCTGCTACCATCAGGGTACAACTGGCTGCCATATCTAGTTTTCATATTGGAATTCTTAATTCTAGCATAATGTCTCATAAGCTCTGTAAAGCCTTCATGAGAGGAACATCTATTCTTAGACCCCCAGTGAGGGATCCACCTCCTCCTTGGGATCTCAGTTTAGTTTTGACTTCTTTGATTCTGCCTCCCTTTGAACCAGCAGCTTCATGTCCCTTAAAATTTATTTCTTGGAAAACACTTTTTCTGGTTGCTATTACCTCAGCTAGACGTGTTTCAGGACTCCAAGCACTCTGTGTTCGTCCTCCATACATGGTGTTTCACAGAGATGGAGTTTCTCTGAGAACCAACCCATCCTTCATACCTAAATTCTGTTCAGAAAACAATTTAAATCAATCCATTGATCTCCCTGTCTTCTTTCCCAATCATAGCAACAAGGCAGAATACAGTCTTCACCAACTGGATGTGCACAGACAATTACGTTTTTACCTCCATAGGACCAAAGAGCTAAGAAAGTCAGACCAATTATTTCTCTCCTATGCTCACAATAAGCAAGGCCTTCCAGTTTCTAAGGTGACCTTATCCAAATGGTTATCTGACACCATTGCCTTTATTTATCAGTTAAGACATAAACATCTACCAGCAAAACCGAAAGGTCATTCTACTAGAGCATTAGCCACTTCTGTAGCCTTTCAGTCTAAATTGCCCATAGACTCAGTTTGTGCAGCTGCCACTTGGGTAAACCCTCATACCTTTATCTGTCATTACAAAGTGGATGTGGTCTCCCAGAACAGGGCTTCCTTTGGTTCCACTGTTCTGAATTGTCTGTTCCAGTGAACCATCCACGGTCTTTAGGTGCTAGGGAAACTGTCCCAAACAGCAAGAACGAAGGCAAGATGGGACAACTTAAAATAAAGAAGTTATGTACCTACCATAACGTTCCATGTTAGTTGTCCTTCATCTCGCCTTCCTTCTTGCGTCACCCCCCCCTCCTTCCCACTTCCTGGAGGATTGAGAGGAGTTCACTATGGTTTCACTGGCTGATTTCCTTTTTTCTTGGTTCACATGCCAGATAATTTTATGACAGTTTTTTCTGATCTTTTATTTTGGTAAATCAGTTTTTTAGGTTAATGGTTACTTTATATGTCTAGTGTGCGCTATCTCAAATGAGATCTGGGAAGCTGACGCTGGGCATTCTGGGATAATGGTTAGCCTCGAGCCAGTAAATAGCTCTTAAGCTATAAAAGTAGGCTGAGTCAGAGCCGAGGATCGGCTCCAAACCCAAACAGCAAGATGGAAGGCGAGATGAAGGACAACTAACATGGAACGTTATGGTAGGTACACGACTTCTTTTCCCTTAGTTAAGTTAGTTACTACAGCAAGGCAAGATGAGGTGTGTGGTTGTTTGTTTTTCAGAACCTGACAGGAAAGATCTCTCTCAGATATATCAAAGTGCTGCTCCAAGAGTTGGATCATATCTCTCACTAATATCTAAAAAATCATTTCAGTGCTGGTTATAGAAAGACATCACTGGTAACCTGACTGTGGTACAATACACACCCAGAGCTTTGCTGAGATCTCTTGCAGTATTTGAAAGCTATAAAACAATTTTAAAAACTTCCACCCTTCCAGGGTAGCAATTAGTTCACTCCTAAGAACAATACAGCAAGATTCCTAGTCCTGTTTTCCCAGGCAGTTTTGTCTCTGGCTACAGTCACACCTGTAAGATAACATTTTTATGTCCTAAACCAACCTATTTAATTTTCCACCTATTTTTCAAAATTATCTGGACCAAAATTAACCTCTTCCCTTCCAGAATTCTCTGTTAAAATACATACATTTAATTGGTTGTAATAATACTGTCTGGCATATATGTATATCTCTTTTCTGTTTAGCAGGACCCACTGTTGATGCATTTTTAACACAAGCAAAGTACAGTTGTGTACACTTACCATAAATGTAGATGTTCAAGTGTATTCACTGTTGCAGTCATCACATTTGGATTATCTGCCTGCAGGTAGCCCTCAGCCAGACTGAATACCAGAGTCTTGGATTCCTGCGTCGGATGCTGTCTCTTCTTCCATGACATCAGGTTGTCAGGGGTATAAAACATGCAGCCGACGCCATTACATCAATTTTTCTTGCCCCAGATGTCAGGTGCCCCCACAATGGGAAGCAAATGTATGTTAAGGTACACCTCCATGAAAAAGCAAATACACCAGAAAGCTTAACTACACCAAACAAGGGGAGATAGAGCCAAGAGAAGTGGAGCTGGAGTGTAACCAGGACTGCAACAGTGAATGCAGTCGAACTTCTACGTTTATGGTAAGTGTACACAACTGTACTATGTTCTTTGTGTTTCACTGTTGCAGTCATCACATTTGGGTTGATTCCCAAAGCTAAGGAAGGGAGGAGGAAGTTAGAGAGAATTAGGGCCAGCTATTAAGCCCTGCAAAACTGCAGTGGCAAAACCAGCTCTGGATTTGTAAAAAACAGGCATGTGGTAATGCTTGGTGAAGGTATGTACAGAGCTCCAGGTAGCAGCTTCTAGGATGTCCCTGGTAGAGACTCCTCTGAGAAAGGCTGTAGAGGTAGATGCAGCCCTGGTGGGATATAATCTTATCCCCTGTGGGGTAGGTTTTTCGATGGTGCTTATAGCAGAAATGAATGCAATGGGCTATCCATTTATAAATGGTTTGGTTTGTTTTGAAATGGCCTTCCCCTCTGCCCCTGTAACAAAGCCAACTAGCAGCTGTTCAGTTCTTCTGAGAGGCTTAGTCCTGTCCAGATAAAATCTAAGTTGTCTGTGCACGTCCAAAGAGTGCAGTATTCATTCTCCTTTGTTTTGTGGATTCGGGGAAAAAGGTGGGCAAATCAATGGACTGATTTAGGGCCACACTAGACACCACCTTGGGCAAAAAGGAAGGATTGGTTCTGAGGGAAACCCTGTCTGCATGGAAGATAATGAAGGGTTCCACTGCCATGAGGGCATGTAATTCAGACACTCTTCTTGCTGAAGTGAGGATTAGAAGGAAGGCTGTTTTCCAAGAAAGGAATTTCAACTCTGCAGTTGCAGCTGGCTCAAAGAGCGGGAGAGTGAGCTTTTCCAATACAAAGTTAAGATCCCAGGCTGGAGTAGGGGCTCTTCTGGGGGGGGTCTTAATTTTTTGGCCCCTCTGAGAAATTGCTTTAGCAGGGGGTGAGAGAAGAGGGGTGGATCAGTAGTATAATGCGCTGAAATGGCAGAGGCATCAATTTTAATTGACGAGAAGGATAGGCCCTTGTGGAGCATGTCTGTTAAGTACTGAAGTATATGAGGTAAGCTGGGCACCGTTGTGCCCATCCCCTGAGTCTGGCTCCAGGAACAGTACCTTTTCCACTTCTCAGCATAGGATTTTCTAGTACTAGGCCTCCTTGCCTCCAGAATGACATCTAGCACCTGCTTACTGAGGGATGCTATTGGAGAGCTCAAGGAATTAGCCAGGCTGCAAGGTTCAGGGTTTGAAGTTGAGGATGCAGAATCTGGCCCACTTGCTGGGACAGCAGGGAAGGGGTCTGCGGCAGGTGCCATGGTTCCAGCAGTGTCATACTGCACAGGAGGAGGTACCAGTGCTGGCGTGGCCAGTCTGGTGCAATCAGTACTGTCCTTGGCTTGTCTTGTTTGATCTTTAGCAGAACCATCGAGAGGAGAGGCAGAGGGGGAAAGGCATAAACCGAGAGGCTTTCCTAGATAAAGGACAGGGCATCCACTTTCCAAGCTTGACTGTGGGAGATCCTTGTGCAGAATTTGTCCAATTGGTAGTTCTGAAGGGAGGCAAACAGGTCTATCTCTGGAGTCCCCCATTTGTTTCTCGAGGCTGAATATTTTTGGTTCCAGTTTCCATTCGTGTGGGTCCATGAGATTTCTGCTTAGGTCGTCTGCCAGGGAGTTTAGCTTGCCTGGCAGGAATTGCGTCTGTAAGTGCACTTGGTAGCTCAAGGCTGTGTTCCACAGAGCCATGGCTAGTCTGCAGAGAGGGTACGAGTGGGTTCCCCCCTGTTAGTTTATGTATCACATAACTGTGGTGTTGTCTGTCTTTACCAATAATTGTCCTGGAAGAATGTGGTCCTTGAAGGCTGTCAGTGAATTCTGTACAGCTAATATTTCTTTTTGGTTGATATGCAGGTGCAGCTGTCTTGGGTTCCATTTGCCCTGAATGCACCGCCCTGCCAAGTGAGCCCCCCATGCATAGTCTTATGCGTCTGTTGTTAGGGTTTGGGCGGCAGGGGGTAGAGTGAAAGAGAGCCCCTTGTTGTGGTAGCAGGCCTCTGCCCACCAAAGGAACTCTGTCTTTATACAAGGAATGATAGGAATCATTGATTCCAGGTCCTGAGAATGTTAACACCATAGGCTTTTTAGTTACTATTGTAATTTCCTCATATGCAGTCTTGCATATGGAATTAATAGAATGCAAGAGGCCATGAACCCCAGGGCTTGCAGATAGCTGGGTCTTTGTGGCCAGTAGTTTGAAGTAGGTTGTCAAATAAACTTGTTTCTCTGGCGTGAGGTAAGCCATCTGGGAAGTTGTGTTCAAGCTTGCTCCCAGCAATACAATCTGTTGGCAGGGTACTAGATGAGATTTCTTTTCGTTTATGGGGTACCCCAGTGAAGTTAAAAGTTTCTTTACGAATACCAGATGTTTTAATAACAAGTCCAGGCTTTCTGCTTAAATCAGACAATCGTCGCAAGTATGGATATATTTGAATATTTCTCTGCCTGCAAAATGCAGTGGCTGAAGCTAGTCACTTTGTGAATACCCTGGGTGCAGTAGATAAGCCAAAGGGAAGTGCAGAGAACTGATAGTGCATGGAGCCTACCGTGAAGCGTAGGTATTTCCTGCAAGATTCCCTTATTGGAATGTGCAGGTAAGCTTCCTTTAAGTCTAAGGTTGCCATCCAGGCATCTTTGCCTAGCATAGGAAGCAGCTGTTGTAGTGTTAGCATTTTGAATTTTGGGATCACCAAAAAGGTGTTTAGAATAGAGAGGTCCAGGATAGGATGTCAGGAGCTCTCTTTTCTGGGTACTAGGAAAAGTCTTGAATAAAAACCTTGTCCCCTTTCTTCTGCTGGGACAGGTTGAATAGCCCTGATATTCAGAAGAGAGAGAACCTGCTGTAGAGCCTCTGCCAGCTGAGTTTGGGGTAGGTCTGGCCAACTGTTTGGGGTTGGTATGGTGTGGAAGTGGAATTCGTATCCTTGGGAAACTATATTCAAAACCCATTTGTCCTGGGTAATGAGTTCCCAGTTTTTGCATGCAGGGTGAGCTTTCCTCCTAAGGGAGCAGGCAGTGGAGCAGGGCTTGGAAGGGTTAAGGTTAAGTCATTGTGCCATTTTTCCATAGAGGGGTGTCTTACTACTCCCTGCTTTGGAAGTGGGAGCCCCCTGCTGTTTTGGCCTGTGCGTAGCCTGAGACTGTAACCTAGGTGGTCTGCTGATGTTCATCGTGTTTCACTGTTGCAGTCATTACAATTGGGTTATCCTGCTGGCAGGCTACCCGCAGTCAGCCCGAGTTCCAAAGTCTAGGTCCGGCGTCGGTTGCTGTTGCCTCCTCCCTGACATCAGTGCGCCAGGGGTATAAAAGATGCAGCCGATGCCATTTTCTTCAGTCTTTCTTGTCGCACGGTGCCCGAAGCAAAAGCAGTTCGCAAGTGCTGGTCGGCCAACTCCTGAGATTTTCAAATTCGAATTTCAGATCCGAAGTCTTCATTAAAGCTAAGTACCCCGTTGAGGAAACTTTTTTCTTGCTCCAGACCGATGTCAGAAAAAGTTAATAATTGTATTTCTTGTGGAAGCAAATACCTCATAAGGATTTTTATTCTTACTGTATTCTTTGCCTAGGCCCTGACCACGACGTTGCTAGTTGTCGGTTTTGTGCTAGATTTAACCAACGCACTATTAAGTGTCGGTACGATTTTGCATTTCATTACTTTGGCAGAAGATTCAATTATATAATGCCGTCGGAACAGCTGACTTCCTGAGTTTATAAAAAGCGCAAAGAAAAAGAAAAGGACAGGCATCAGAGGTCCAAAACCGACGACTAGGCTTCCGTTAGGCCTGTCGCCAGTTCGCCGATTCTCAGTGAGGCGCTTTCGCAGCCCCTGACGCCCGCTACCTCAGAACCACAGGCCGCTTCAGACCCCCACGTGGAGCTAACTAGGCTGCTGGAAACTCAAGGTACTGGACACTCGGAAACTATTCCCTCAGATGGGTCTGGAGCCGCAGGCATCGGCTTCTGAGGGTGTTTTCAGGCCTACACAGTTATATGTGAAACCTACTTCAGCTTCAAAGGCAAAGACTAAAACAGCTCTAAAGACAAAGAATCAAGTACAGCATTCTCCTGGACAGGCCTCCATGCCTAAAAAACAGATGCTTAAAATGGCCGAAGACCTAATTACTTTGATCAGGGGTTCCCATCCCCCTCCTGATAAGAGGCCTAGGCAAGAGATGGAATATGAATCTTCAGATCAGGTTTCCATTTCCTCTGATTCCTCTTCTGAACAGGAATATTGTCTTCCTCCCTATGATGATTCTGATGCTGAAGAATCTATCCCTTCAGCCTTTCCTCCTGAGGATTATTCTTTTGGGAGAGCCAAGATTACTCAGAATCCAAGAAAAGGCTCAGAGACTTCCTTTTATTACCTCAGCACAGGCCCCTTGCTATCCCTCCTGTATTAGACATTGTAGATGATGTATTTTCGAGTCCAGTCTGTCTCCTGACTCTTTACCACCAGCTGCTGTTAAGCCAAACCGATACTACAGGGTTCCTGATTCATACAAAATTCTTTATAAGAACCCTGCTGCTGACCCAGAAGCTGTCTGTCAGGGTCCCAAAGGGGTCAAGGCTTCTACTGCAAAAAACCCAATCCCCTCTGATAGGGATTCTAGGGCCCTGGACAGATGGGGGAAAAAGATTTATACTTCTGCTACCTTGGCTGTAAGAGCTTTAAATTGCCAGTTTCATATGCTTAAATGTCAGCAATATTTTATGTCACTGCTTAAATAGAAAATGTTGACAAATTCAGAATGTGCAGAAAATAAAGAAATGCAGGATTTATTGCATGCAGCTGAACAAGTGGGAAAGCATACTTTGCAATGTGGTTTTGATTCTCTAGAGGCCTCCTGCAGGGCCGCTGTTACAGGTTCTGTCATTAGGAAGCATGCTTGGTTAAAAGAACAGAATCTGCCTGATCATGTTAAAGCAAAACTATTAGATGCTCCATTACAGCATGATACCTTGTTTGGTGTTGAAGAAAATGGAGGACAAAGCTAAATCTATGCAAACAGTCAAGGATTTCTTGCAGGTACAGCCTCCCAGATTTAGTAGAAACTGACCTACAAAGAATTGGTCCTTTCCAGTGTCAGACAGACCACAAAGAGGCAGATACAGACGCCCCAGAGGCAGATCACAAGGCTCATACAGGCCTAAACAATGGGGTGCTTCTACCACCAAAAGCGGAGAGGAAAAATCACAGCCATACAGGAAATCGTCTCAATGACTTTCCCCTGCCAGCACCAAGCACTTATCTTCTGGCAGCCCCTTTGGGAGAAAACTAGCACTTTTTTCACAAAACTGGCACATGATCACCTTGGACAAATGGGTCTTAAATATTGTATCACAAGGCTACAGGTTCCACTTTCACACCCTGCCAAGGCCAAACGGTATGCCAGATCTGCCACACAATCAATGGGCAGAGGCACAAAAACAAGTTTCATCCCTCATAGACATGAGAGCCATTCAGCTAGTACCACAGCAAGAGCAGGGACTAGGATTCTACTCAAGGCTATTCTTGGTGCCCAGAAAGGACAAAGCCTGGAGACCAATACTGGACCTGTCTATCCTAAACACTTTCCTGCATATTCCAAAATTCAAAATGTTAACTCTGCAGCAGCTTCTGCCCATGCTGGGCAAGAAGGCTTGGCTTGTGACTTTAGACCTAAAAGAGGCATACCTGCATGTGCCAATCAGACAATCGTGCAGAAGATACCTCAGATTTATAGCTGGCTCAATGCACTACCAATTCTCTGCACTGCCCTTTGGCATATCTACTGCACCCAGGGTCTTCACAAAATGCCTGGCACCAGTAATTGCATTTTGCATACAAAGAGGAATACAAATATATCCTTACTTGGACGACTGTCTTATTCAAGCAGAGAACAAGGACATCCTACTACAGCATCTGGCGTTTGTAAAAAGATTACTAACAGGTCTAGTGTATACAGTACACGAAAAGAAATCAAAACTCGTACCCTCTCAAGAGATAATATTCCTGGGTGCAAGCTTAAATACAACTGCCCAGATGGCTTATCTCACGCCAGACAAACACAGACAACTGACTACTTATTTCAAAATGTTGGCAACAAAGACCCAGTTATCTGCAAGAAAGATTCTGCAGGCTTTGGGCTTCATGGCATCCTGCATTCTGCTAATTCCATATGCAAGACTGCATATGAGGAAGCTTCAGTGGTATCTAAAAAGTGTTTGGACTCAACATTGCCACAGCCTGGAAACAATAATTACCCTCATTCCATGCCTGCAACAGGAGTTTCGATGGTGGGCAGAAGCCTGTCACCACAACACGGGACAGCCATTCACCTTACCCACAGCCAGGCAGACATTGACAACAGATGCATCAGATTATGCCTGGGGGGCCCATATGGCAGGAAGATGTATTCAGGGCACATGGTCCGCAAGTCAAATGCATCTACTTATCAATCAGAAAGAGATGCTAGCTGTTCAGAATGCCCTGACAGCCTTCAAGGATCTCCTTCATCCAGGACAACTACTGATAAAGACTGACAATACTACAGTCATGTGGTACATAAACAAGCAGGGAGGCATACATTCCTACCCCCTCTGCAGGCTAGCCATGAACTTGTGGGACACAGCATTGACTTACCAAGTACATCTGCAAGCACAATTCCTGCCAGAAGGGACAAATACTCTGGCAGACGAACTAAGCAGAAACCTAATGGATCCCTATGAGTGGAAATTGGATCCACAAGTCTTCAGCATGACAACAAGGAACTGGGGATGCCCGGACATAGACCTATTCACCTCCCCTCACAACTACCAACTACAGAATTTCTGCACAAGGACATCACAAGCAAGCATGGAAAGTGGATGCTCTATCTTTCAGCTGGAAAAACCTAACAGTATATGCCTTTCCTCCTCTGCCCCTCCTCCCCAAGGTACTCCTCATGGTCAGACAAGAGAAACCAAAAATTATACTGATTGCCCCAGACTGGCCCCGCCAGCACTGTTACCCAATCCTAAAGAGCTTGTCTCAATGCCCAGCTTGGGCATTACCTCAAATCCCTCACTTATTGACCCAACAAAACAGTCAGATACTGCACAGCCAACTCAGGACCTTAAACCTGGCAGCATGGCGGATAATGTAACCATTCAGGACACACCTCTCTCTAAAGCAGTGAAGGATGTTATTTTGGAGGCCAGGAGGCCTAGCACAAGAAAATCTTATGCAGAAAAATGGAAAAGATTCTGTGCTTGGAACCAGGCCCAAGGTTTTGACACGATTGTTCCAAATATTCCTCAGATTTTGCAATACTTAACTGAGATGCTTGATAAAGGCCTTTCCTTTTCATCAATTAAAATTCATGCCTCTGCCATTTCAGCTCATTACAATACAGAACCACCTATTTTTTCTCATCCATTACTAAGGCAGTACCTAAGAGGGGCCAAAAACATAAGACCTCCAAGGAGAGCACCAGTACCTGCATGGGACCTCAACTATGTCTTGGAAGAACTCACACTGCCTCTGTTTGAGCCAGCCTCTGCAGCTGATATAAAATTCTTATTCTGGAAAACAGCTCTGCTCCTAGCAATAACCACTGCTAGACGAGTCTCAGAGTTACAGGCACTCATTGCTGTGGATCCTTTTATCATTTTCCATCCTGACAGAGTTTCTCTGAGGACAAACCCTACATTTATGCCTAAGGTAGTGTCCAGTGTGGCACTTAACCAAACAATTCATTTGCCTACCTTTTATCCAAACCCACAGAATAAGGGTGAGAGACTCCTGCATTCTTTGGACATACACAGGCAGCTACGCTTCTACTTGGACAGAACCAAAGCTTTCAGAAAAACTGACCAACTTCTAGTGGCATATGCTGCAGGATCACAAGGAAAGCCCATCTCAAAGCAGACTATTTCAAAGTGGATAGGCCACTGCATTCGGTTCTGCTATTCACAGCATGGCAAATCAGGGCCTAAGGGCATTAGGCCACATTCAACCAGAGCAGCAGCCACTTTAGCAGCCTTCCTCAGAGGAGTACCAACCAAGGACATCTTAGAGGCTGCAACTTGGAGTTCAGTACATACTTTTACAAAGCACTATCACTTACCTTTCTACTCTAAATCTAGGGCAGGCTTTGCCACTGCAGTTCTGCAGGGCCTGATAGCCTCTCCTAATCCTATTTAGCACCAGCCTCCCAACCTTAGCTTTGGGATTCAACCCAATTGTAATGACTGCAACAGTGAAACACAATGAGCATAGTACAGTTGTGTCCCTACCATAAATGTAGATGTTCGAGTGTATTCACTGTTGCAGTCTAGGTTACCCTCCCACCATCCCCCTTTTCCTTTGCTGGGACTTATCTGTACTTCTCTATTCTATACAACCTATGTGGTGTATTTGCTTGTAGATGAAGGAAATGTTTTTTGTGCATGCATGCTTATTGGCATATTTTAGCCTACCTTTTGAGGGGCACCTGACATCTGGGGCAAGAAAAACTGAAGAAAATGGTGTCGGCTGCATCTTTTATACCCCTAGCGCACTGACGTCAGGGAGGAGGCGACAGCAACCGATGCCGGACCTAGACTTTGGAACTTGGGCCGACTGCGGGAAGCCTGCCAGCAGGATAACCCAATTGTAATGACTGCAACAGTGAATACACTCGAACATCTACATTTATGGTAGGTGCACAACTGTACTTTCCTGGGTTTGGACTGAGAAGGCCTGGAAGAGGCTGGAAAGGACCAACTCTTTGAAGGCAAATGCCTACTAAGTCTGGGAGGCTGTACTTGCAGGAAGTCTTTAACAGTTTGCATAGATTTAGCTTCTTCCTCCATCTTTTTGAGGACTTCTGCTTTGTTGCCAAACGGACGGTCTTGGTTTAAGGGAGTATCCAGTAATTTAGCTTTAACATGATCTGGCAAGCTTTCCTCCTTTAGCCATTCTAGGTACAGACCCAGTGACAGCAGCCCTGCAAGATGCTTCAAAGAATCAAAACCACATTGCAAAGTATGTTTACCAACTTGTTCTGCAGAATGCATTAAATCCTGTAATTCTTTGTGTTCAGCACAGTCAGGAATCAGCATAATTTTCTGTTTAAGTAGCCCCATAATATGCTGCTGGTACTTTAACATGTGAAACTAACAATTTAAAGTTCTAATAGCCGAAGCAGCAGAAGTATATACTTTTTTACCCCATCTGTCCAAAGCTCTAGAATCACTATCAGAAGGGGTATGGTTTTTGGCATTAGTAGCCTTCATGCCCTTTGGTCCTTGGGAAATGGTCTCTGGATCTGCAGTAGGATTCTTGAAGAGAAACTTGTGAGAGTCAGGTACTCTGTAATACCTCTCAGGTTTTCTGGGAGCTGGAGGTAAAGTGTCTGGGGAAAGGCTAGATTCCAAGAAAGCATCATCCACAATGTCCAGAACAGGAGGGATAGCTAAAGGCCTGTGTTGAGGGAGGAGTAAGAATTCCCTAAGCCTTTTTTTGGAGTCAGAGTAATCCTGGCTTTCCCAGCGGAAATGCTCCCTAAGAGCTCTTTACTGAGTACTGGCAGACTGCCGACTAGCTTAACGGAAGCGTTGTCGGCAGTTTTGGACCTATGCAGTCTGTCTCTGTCTTTATCCATATATTTTTTCAGAATATCGGTAGTTGGATGGCTTACTGAAACCATTTCTGGATAGTTATACCGAGTACCAAAATAATTTGCTGCAAATAAGCCTGACGATGAATAGTTCCGGGGTTGAACAAGGCACAAAACCAACAGTGAGGGATGTCGTGGTCTGGGCCTAAGCAAGGAATGCAGAACGAATGAAAATCTTTATGAGGTATTTGCTTTGCACATGTAATACAATTGTTAACTTATACTGACATCGGTTAAGAGCAAGAAAAAGGATCCCCAACAGGGTACTTAGCTTTTTTGAAGACTTTGGTTCTGAAACTCAAAAATGAAAATGTCAGGCGTCGGCCAACCGGCACTTGTGAACTGCTTCTGCTTCAGGCACCGCACGGCAAGAAAGACTGATGTAATGGCATTGGCTGCATGTTTTATACCCCTGACGACCTGACGTCATGGAAGAAGAGACAGCATCTGATGCAGGATTCCAAGACTCTGGTATTCAGGTCGGCTGAGGGCTACCTGCAGGCAGATAACCCAAATGTGATGACTGCAACAGTGAAACACGAAGAACAAAGAACATCTTTACAAATACATGTTTAACACAAGCATCTATACACATCAGTGTGATAGTCAAATGACATAAAATTGTTTACAAAACTCCAGCTGGCTATGCTGGCATCAAAAAAAAAATATATACGGTATTTAATTTGATTTAAACTGTGTTGAAGGAATTTTAACTGAACTGACAGTTTTTCTGCTCTTCAGTTATTACCACCCACCCTCCCTGGTTTTGTTTTGGTGTTAATCTTAGTGGCCTTGAAACTGCCCGCCCCTCAGCCTGCCTCTGGGCTCATCTCATTTGCTCACTCAACTGAGTGCAGTGAGATCATATTCTGATTTCAGGCACTCCTACTGTGTACAAAGAGAGCATCTGAGAAACGGACAAAAAAAAAAATTAAGCTCATTTTCCTGCCTTTCCTGTTAAGTGGTATAGACTATTTGTAGGCTTCTGAGCCCCCAAGCCCTTCTGTGTTTGAGGGAAGCCTTCTAGCTTGTTTTTTTTGTCTTATAACTAGCCAGTTTTCTAGTTTCAGCTCTCAAATCTGTTTCTTTGATCTCAGCACTTGTTCAAATAAAAAAAAAAAAAAAAAGAATTTTCATCTGCTTTTACTGTACTTGTGTTTCTACCTACTTTATTTTACTTTTGCATCATCTTAAAAATACTCAGTTGTATTTATTACTGCTTGGTGTAACTCATTCTAAGCCTTTTGGTTTAAACACTTGGGCTTCGGACCAGTTGTTTTGCACTGAGAGGGTTTGTGGTCTGCACTGTTGTGGCAGAACAGGTAGCTTACATCCTTCTAGGTTGGGAACTGCTGATTGAGGGCTCAGTGTCTGTTATTCTAAAAGTGTATTAATTCTGGTTTAAGCACTTGGGTTTTCAGGCCAGTTATTTTACATTAAGAGGGTTCGTGGTCTGCACTCTTGTGGGAGGAGAGGCTGGACTCTGCCCTTCTGAGCTGGGAATTTCTGGTTAAAGGCTTATAGTGCATGCATATCTGAACTGCTTCTTACTGAAGTTGTGCGCCTTGTTTGCTGTGGCATAGACTGGATTCAGGCCTGCTGGATCTAGCGTTGTTTGTGTAACTTGAGCACTAATCCAGACATTCTCTAAAGTATTCAATTGTATTTATTACTGCTTGGTTGTAACTTGATTAAAGTGTAGCTATCATTCTAAGTCTTTTGGATTAAGCACTTGGGCTTCAGACCAGTTGTTTTACATTAGGAAGGTTTGTGGCAAGCACTGTGGTGGCAGGACAGGTAGCTTTCATCCTTCTAAGTTGGGAACTGCTGATTGAGAGCCCAATGTCCAAGTGTATTAGTTCTGGTTTAGGCACTTGGGCTTCAGGCCAGTTATTTTACATTAAGAAGGTTCGTGGTCTGCACTCTTGTGGGAGAAGAGGCTGGACTCTGCCCTTCTGAGCTGGGAATTTCTGGTTAAAGGTTTATAGTGCCTGAATATTTGAACTGTATCTTACTGAAATTGCTACACCTTGTTTGCTCTAGCATAGACTAGATCCAGGTCTGCTGAATCTAGCTTTGTTTATATGCTTGTTGTTTGTTTGCTTGTTATTTCCTGGAAGCTAATTCCACCTAATACGCTTCTCAGTGCTTCTGTGGATCACTAGTGATATCTGCATTGCTTACTGTACTTATTTCCTTGTTTCACTTGAAAGAAAGTTACTGTTTGTCGTTTTTGCATTTAGTTACTTGTAACACATTGCACTCAAGTTACCTGGCACTTGCTCACTAAAGCAATTATATAAGTCAGCACTAAAAATTAAAAGCACTACACCCTCACTCCCCACTGGCCCTTGTTTTCAATTAAGGATTTCCCAATATTATTCTAGCATGTCCAAAGGTCAGTTGTCAATCTCCTCTCCGGTCCAGCTGGTGAATCTGGGAATCTTGAGGCAATGTTATAACTGCCTCATGTACACAGACAACCCTCTCCTCCTCCCACATAACACAAATACTTGAGAGATGCAGCTATTTAGCCAAACTGGAGGCTGAGCTCTCTCAACTCAGGACTGGCAAGACCAGACAGGAGGAGAAGGCAACTACACACACCACAAAACCAGCCTCACATAATGCTACCACTCCACTGAATCAAACACATAAACACACAAAGACATACTCGGAGGCTCTGAGTAAAATTTACCTAAACAGCAGAGGCCTCCAAAGCAGACACCCAAACAACTGCTACCTCAAGACACCCCACAAGCAACACATAAACCACAAAAGCAGTGTGCAAAGCAGTCACAGCCCTTAAGGCCAAATACAACACCAAACATACTTGTCATAGGTGACTCCATAGTCAGACACACTGACGTCCCACTCACCAGGCTGAACAAGGAGAGGGTCACAGTAAGCTGCCTATTGGCTAGAATCCGCCACATAACACAAGCACTCGGGTCACTCCACGGCAAGTACAAATATGACACAGTCATTGTCCATGCTGGTGTGAACGACCTGAGACGCACCTCCCTGGACTACATGAAAAGAGACATAGAGGAGCTCTCTGATTATGTAGCCCAGGCAGGTATGACCCTAACCCTGAGCAGTATCCTTCCTTCACCAAGAATGATGCCACAATATAGAGACAAGATGATCAGCTTTAACAATTGGCTTAATGTCTGGTGTCATTCAAAGGGGATCCAGTGTCTGTCTGCCTGGGATGACATGCTTGACAAGCCACGCTGCTCGCAAGGGACTACTTGCACCTGTCACCCTGGGATTCCGGATATTGGCTAAGGCTCTTGCCACCCCATAGTGCCTTTTTAGGCAAGGCTCAAATTCTAAACCTACCACCCTAGAAAACAAAAATGGAAAGAAACTGAGGGTAATGCTGCTCAATGCCAGAAGTCTAAATCTCAAAATGCACGCACTCGAGGCCCTTCTCAGTATGGAGAACATCGATGTCTGTGCTGTAACTGAAACCTGGTTCATGGCTCCTGAGAGCACACCGGCACTATTAGGTTTTACCTCATATCATGCGTTCCGGCCCCAAAACCCAGACCACACCACAAAAGGAGGGGTGTATCCATATTCATAAAGGATACCCACACCTCCAGGTTGGTGGCAACGCACGCTTGAAACCATCCAGGTGCAACTAACCATAGGCAAAACTGCTCTACAAATTGTAGCATGCTACAGGCCACCCTCTCAAACTCAGGAACCCCACACAGCCTTCCTGAAGACACTGGAGGGTATAAATGTATCTCCAAACACCATCATATTGGGTGACTTCAACTACCCGAATATAGACTGGGAACATTACTCAAGCCCTAACTTTCTAGCCCAACGGTTCCTGGAGTTCATAAATTCAGATGCCATGGAACAGCTAGTCACTGTTCCCACGAGAGGAAAAAATATACTAGATCTCATTATCACAAACATGGGGACAAAATGCTCCACACCGGAAGTATATCCCTCATTTGTGAGATCTGATCATAAACTAATCTCATTGGAAATCCACATCCCGCCCCCACCCCAAACAAAAAAGACCACAGTGAAGAACTTCTCTAAAGCAAACTTCACACTACTCAAGACTGGTGTGGTATCCTTCAAGGCCCCTGAGACAGTGGAAACCACAACCCAAGCTGTGGAAGCCCTTATAAATGCCTTCTATGAACACCTCCAGGACTGCATGGATCAGGCAATCCCAAATAAAACCAAGACTCTTTCCACAAAGGGCAAACGTCCAGTCTGGTGGACCCCAGCCATTAACAAACTTTACAATAAGAGGAGAAAGCTATTACATGATAGAACAAAATCCATAAAAGGGAAGTCACCCCTGATCATTATTAGTAAAAAAATACGAGCACTCATAAAATCAACTAAGGCCAATTTTGAGAGAAAATTGCCATGGATTCAAAGGACAATCATAAGGCCTTTTTCAGCTATGTTAGGAACCTGGGTGGAAACTCCCAGATATGCTCAGAATTAGTCCAAAATGATCCAAAAATCACTGAACCCACAGACATTGCCAACATACTGGCAGACAGGTTCAGTGCAGACTTCACCCCCCTCTCCCCTCCTAAAGGAGAGATAACTATCCCAGCGGAGTGTAGCCTCCCAGACATCTCAAATGCGCAGGTGAAAGCTGCTCTCTCTAAAGCTAAAACACAGCATCAATGGGACCGGATGGTGTCCCCGGCTGTGTGCTACACGAGCTAAATGAGGAATTAAACCCGCACATAAGGCAGCTGTTTAATCTCAGCCTTACCACAGGATACATGCCCAAGGAGTGGCGTACGGCAACTGTGGTCCCACTCCACAAAGGCGGTGCCTCTACGGACCCTGGTAATTACCACCCCATAAGCTTAACAAGTCTAGTCTGCAAAGCTATGGAGAGGATCATAATGGAGCTCATAAACAAAGATATAGGGGACTTGCAGACATTGGACCCGACCCAGTTTGGCTTCGTCAAGGGAAGATCATGCCTTTTGAACTTGGTCGATTTCTTCGAAACAGTCACCAAGGCCATTGATGAGGGAAAGGCAGTCCATACAGCCTACCTTGACCTTGCAAAGGCTTTCGACACAATACCCCCCTCGGGTATTGTAGAAAAACTCACCAGCTTAAATGTAAACCCATATGTCACAAGATGGGTTGCAAACTGGCTTAAGGACAGAATCACAGGGTTAGAGTTGCTGGCGCTATGTCAGACTCCATGCCGGTCACAAGTGGTGTCCCACAGGGCTCGGTCCTTGGCCCCCTATTGTTCGGCATCTACTTCTCAGAAGTACAGGCCAACATGGGAGGACTTTGGCTGACAAAGTTTGCAGACGACTGCAAACTGGGCGCCATAGTGGAAAGTGCATCGGACACGGATATCCTTCAGAAGGGACTCACGGAAACAGATAGCTGGTGCCAGAGCCATGTCCTGAAGTTAAACGCCAAAAAATGTATAGTCATACCCTTTGGGAAAAACAAGTTAACCCCAAGCTACCATATAGGTGGCAATCCACTAAGCACAGAAGAGGTTATCAGGGACCTGGGGACCCAGGTTGACAGTGGCCTTTCTTTTGACACTCACGTTGCTAAAGTGGTTAGAAAGACCTTCTACATTGCCCACCTGATCATGAAGGGATTCACATCCAGATCTAGTGAGGTCATTGTTCCCCTGTACTCTTCACTTATCAGACCAATGATCGAGTACAATGCCCCATTCGGGATGTATCTCGCCCGACATCTGCAGCAATTGGAGAGACCCCAAAAGTTCCTCACCAAAAGGATAAAGGGACTCCAAAATCTGTCATATGCTGCCAGATTGAAGAAACTCCAGCTCTATTCAGTCGCATACCGTCTGCTCAGAGGTGACATGTGCCTGACATACAAGGCCATGTCCAACCCAGAATTAATGGACATGCTCCACCTCAAAAAATCCAAATCCACCAAAACCACTAGAGCAAGTGACTTAAACCTTAGCACGGATATAAATAGGACGTGCTGGAGGGATAGATTTATCACTCAGAGACTCCCTATGCTGTGGAATAGAGTCCCGGTCCATGTGAGGCAGAGCACCTCGCTGGCTCTGTTCAAGAGAAATCTTGACCTGTGGATGGGAGATCATAGGTTTACCCCGGGAATCATCTCTGTGTCACTGCTGGACAGAGGCACAACAAACTAATGGGTACAGTATTTTTTCATATAAGGGGTGGCGTAAGCCACAAAAATTCTGGCTAGGCTTATAAATGCCTTGGGGCAGATAGCCTAGTATAAACCTATGAACCTATGAACCTATGTACTGCCCTACTCTTTCTGGCACAGATGGCACTAACTCATATCATCACATCTCTCCCCACTTTGAAGACTTAAGCTACTTTTTGAAGTGACCCTGGAAAAATGTTGCTAGAGAGAAATGAGCCTGTCTGGGAACACATTAACCTATATCCTGTCTTGAGAGCCCATCTACATTGGCATTGCTGACACCACTACAGGGCTGAAACTGTCATGTCATATGACTGCAACTCTAGGTTCCACCTTAATAACTTGGCATTTTTCTGGCTGGCAGAATGTAGCAATGTTAAGGCATTGCAGTCTCTCACAACACTGGATTACCTTCCATACAAACAAGGCTGCAGTTTCTGCAGTGCCCATACTATGGCTAGACATTCTTTTTCTACAGCTGCATAACATTCCTCCCTGGGTTGGAGTCTATGGTTGAGATGTACAACTGGGTGCCCTTCTCCTTCTGAGGAAACCTGTCTGAGTACAACCCCCACCCCATGTTTTGAAGCATCCACCTGCACAACATATTCTTTGCTGTAATCTGGACTGGCAGACACTGGGAGTCCTCCTAAAGCACCTTTAAGTTTGCAGGCTGGGGTCCACACTACCTTATGTGGCCTGTTTTTCCTCATCAGGTCTGTGAAGGGAACAGCTATTGTACTGTAATTGGGACCAACACTTTCTATAGTACCCTGCTGTCCCCAAGAATGCCCTCACCTGCCTTTTTGGTAACAGGTGCAGGCCACCCCTGAATAACTTCTACTTTGGTAGGTTCTGGCCTAATCTTACCACTCCCCACTCTGTGTTCCAAGGTAGGAGACCTCTGCCATACTCACCTGACACTTACTGAGCTTAATGGTCAACTCTGCCCATTGCATTCGGCCAAGGAACTCGCTATCATGGTAAGGCTTCAGCATGTTAAAGTGATACATTTGTGCCCCTGCCTCATGCCTAGCAAGTTTACCATGTAATTAATATTATTAACCTTCCTTACCACTTTGAATAGTCCCTCCCAAGCTGCCTGCAGCTTATTGTGTCTGACAGGAATGAGCACTACAACCTGCTGTCTCACAGCATACTCTCGGGCTCGAGCATTTCTGCCATACTAGACCTTTTTCTGCTGTTGGACTTCTGCCATGTTCTCCTCGGCCAAGCCCATGAGCTCCCTAAGTCATATCCTGAGGTTTAGGTCATATGTCACAGCAGACTTCTTGTGAGATTCACACTCACTCTCCCACTCATTACAAATCAAATCTAAGGGCCCTCTCACACTATGCCCATACAGCAACTCAAAGGGTGAAAAACCTGTGTAGTTCTGGGGTACTTCTCTGTATGCAAACAGTAGATGGGGCAAATATTTGTCCCACCCTCTCTCAAACTGGTCTGCAAATACCCATAGCAAAGTCTTTAGTGTAGAGTTTAACCTCTAAACAAGACCATTAGTCTGGGGGTGGTAAGGGCGATCTTTAGGTGCTTCACCCCACAGCGCTTCCACAGACAAGCTATCAGGTCTGACATGAAATTGACATCTTTGTCAGTCAGTATTTCCCTCTGAAAACCTGCCCTGCTGAAAATCTCTCCTAAAACATTTGTCACCTTCTCTGCCCCAATGGAGGACAGAGCCACCACCTCAGGGTATCTTAGCATAATCTACTACCACCGGGATATACTTTTTCTTTATAGAACTTGGGGTACTCAGAAGACCCACATTATCCATAGCTACCTCCTGAAATGGCTCTTCAATCACATGCAAAGGCATCAAAGGAGTTTTGACCTTGTCTCCTGCCTTGCCTACCTTTTGGCAGTGCTTACAGGCCCTGCAGTACCCTGTTACATCCCTTGAAATTTCTGGCCAGTAAAAGTTCTGCATAATATGTCTCTTGGTATTTTTTATGCCTATATGACCTGCAAAAGGAATGTCATGGGCTATGGCTCGAAATGCCAGACAGTAGGCTCTGGGGACTCCAAACTACTGTATTACCTCACTCTCTAGACCTCCCTCAGGGGACCACTCTGTCTATACAGTAACCCTTTGTTCCAGTATACAGACTCCCCTTTTTCTTCAGAATCAGGTGCCTCTTTAGCTACCTCTCTCAACCCTCATAAGGTAGGGTCTGAAAGCTGAGCCTGTCTCAACTCTCCCTTTGTGACCCTTTCCATTTCCCTTCCCACAGGAGGCCTGGTATCTCCTGACAGTGGTGCCTGTCAGCCTGGATACTACCACTCACCTCTGTCCTTGCAGTCACCCTGTCCACAGGAACATCAGTACCTACCAGCTGCTATGGCTCACTTTCAGGCTCACTGCTACAAGGTAGGTCCTTCCACGAAACAGCCACATCACCAGCCCTAGCTTCAGATGTGGGGTCTGTCTCGATCTACCCCAGGCTACCAGACCCACATGCCTGACTGCGTGCAGCTGCATGCACACAAGGTACTGCATTATCAAAATCTTTCCCTATCAAGACATGTGCAGGGATATCCTTAAACACACTTACCTGCTTGCTTTCTTTTCCACCATCCCAATCAAGGTGTTTGGAATGGGGTCCCTCCTAAAGCTCTTACTGGAGTGGACTGCCCAAGCAAGTACTGTGCCTCTTTTAACCACTGCAGGCTTCACAATAGGTATGTCAGAGGCTGTCTCTCTTTTAGCAGTAGCCTGTCTTCCATCCACTAAGATAGGATACAAACTCTGGTGATCATTTTGTACTCCTTTTGTTCCAGACAACTTACCACTGGCATGCTGTTATTCCCACTTGCTGGCTCCCTAACCTTCTGTTCCCCACCTTAATTCAGTAGACGTTTATATGCTCTGTGACCCCTCTGGTTACATTTAAAACATATAACCCTTGATCCTGGCCATGTACCTGAACTAGTGGCTTCCCCTTTTACTGGTGGACTCTATTGGGGTGGTTTAGGCTGCCTGTGATGAAAGGAGATACTGCCAGCACAGCTAGCTGGAATTTTGTAAATAATTATGTGTCATTGGTGAATATCAAAATGATTTATACAAGAGTATTAGAACTGGGTATCGTGTATATCAAACTGCTTTTAGAGATGTGTGTGTTGAAAAGGTATTTGCAAATGCTGTTTAAAATGTATCCACAGTGTGCCCTACGGGAAGAGAACAGAAATCAACATGCACTATTGTAACTGTTTAAATGGATAGTATTTTAACAGTGGAACTTTGATACAGGAGGTTAACCTCAGTCTAGTAAACTTCAGAAAAATATCTGAAATTAAATTACTTTATAGGATGCAATAAAGAGAGTACTTTTCCAGTTTTCAATGCAGCTAGAGACAGAGTCTGTGCTCTGAAGATTTCTGTATTGTCCTTGGAGTGAACTAATTGCTACTTTTGAAGCATGAAGGAATAGAATTGTTTTATGACTTCCACCATCTGTCAAAGATCAGAGGAAAAGCCCTTATCTCTATATTTTTACAGGTAGACGCTAAATGCTGCCAGCTTCTAGCAATGGGGGTTTTGGCCTGGGAACTAGAAGTCAGACGACCAGAAGTTATATCATTCTACAAGCTCTCCCAGCAGTAATATTTTAGATATTAATTTGAGAAATCTCCTAGTGAGACAGAGCATTCTGCATTCTGTCTTGTATCTGACAACCAACAAGAAAAAACATTCACTACATCTGCCTTGCTCTTATGAAGTAGGTTTCTAGGGAACAGTATAACTCTCTTAGATACCATCAGGAAAATAGTGAATCTTAGTTTAGATGTTTTTCTTTATTTGTATGAACCTGTACTGCAATGTTATTTTAAATATTTCCTGTGGTTTTGATCTCTGACGTCACTGTGAATATATATTTAGTATTGTTTTGTTCTTTTATTATGTATTATTAAATATATTTAAACCTTTTGTTGTGGCTGATCTGTGTAGAGATATTCAAGGTTTGAGAGTACTTGTATATTTATTTGTAATCTCCGTGGTATCCCCGAAGTCTCAAAACAACCCACTAAAGTGTAGTGGGTCTAAAAACAAAACAGTGTAAGAAACTTCTCTGTGTGGAAGATTTTCAATCCATATATTTCTAGTTAATCACTGTATATTAATCAGATCAGACAATAGTAGTAGAAGTAGCGAACGTAAACTCGTCAAGTCAAAAAGTAATAATAGAAAATATATAATTCTACAGCATTACTAAGTATTCGAAAGTAATCCAAACAAGGCAGGCAGTCTGTTTCTAGTCGAAAATCCTTTATTAAGTACACAGACAAGCGATCCAAGTAAAACAAAAATAGAGTAATAATTTCCTCACAGGCTTTCTAAATATATATATACTTTTTATCAGGCATGGGAGTGGTATATTGTGCTGTAAAACAAAGTGTTATTGGTACACATGTTAAATTCACATCTGCCTTGCTCTAGTAAGTTTCTGGGGAACAGTATACTTCTCTTAAGTGCAGTCAGGAATATAGTGAAGCTTAGTTTAGATGTATTTCTTTATTTGTGTGAGCCTGTTCTGCATTGTTATTTTAAATATTCCCCGTGGTTTTGAACTCTGATGTCACTGTGAATATATATTTAGTATTATCTTGTTTTTTTATTATTAAATATATTTAAAGTTTTCATTATGGCTGATCTGTGTAGAGATATTTAAGTTTTGGGAGTGCATCCATATTTTTGGTGATACTGTATGGGCCACTCCTAATAGCCTTGCTCTTGGTCAAACTACCATTTGTATTAGTATTAATGTGGACACCGTTTAATAAGGGCCTTAAAGTAGCTGATAAGGAGTGACTGGTGACAGTGAAAACTACTTTATAGTCTGAGCAGAAGTAGGCATAGGTAGTAAACCTGTGCCAACCTTTCCCAGGGTGTGTGTGTGTGTGTGTGTGTGTCTGTGTGTGTGTGTGTGTGTGTGTGTGTGTGTGTGTGTGTGTGTGTGTGTAAATCAAACCTCAAAGAGTGTGTGTATGTGTCAGTTACTTGGGCAGGGACACGAAGCACTGTTTGGACACAGAGAGTGCTGAAGGTCTAGGCTTGGTCACTCAGCTGAGCTCTCAACTCTATAGTTGTGCCAGTGGGAAGTCTTATTGAAGATCTGGAGGAAGACGGAGAAACCAGTCTCAGACTGACTGTGGTCTCTGTGTGCTCTTAAGGGCAATTGCACTTGATGTAGAGAGCTGCATCTGGAAATACTGTGTGTTTGCTTGTCATCCTCTCAGTGAGCGTCCCCCACTGTTGCCAGTGGGTGAGGATTGAGGCTCCTTGATTACTGGTCCAGTGGAGGGTCATCACACTGCCCACCATGAGTTCCTTTATATTCATGTGCAGTACTGGGAATCCCCTTGTTCAGTCGTGCCCTGCTTGCTAAGTAGAGATCTCCTCTTCTCCCCAGCTCATCTGCAGAGTTACACTCCCCGACTGCCAACCAGATTCTTATGCCCTCAGGCAAAGTGCTAAGGGCTTGTTTCCTCACCAAAAGGTCTGCCAGCCTTTCAAAAGTGGTGACGTGACACCCACTCACCCACCTATGAAAATAAATGCATAAATCAGCAATATAATCACATACACTTTCATCTGCCTTGCGTGTATGCTCATGAAACTTTGTTCTGTAATCTTCAGGTGTTAAAGCATTCCAGTAAACATTGTTTAACCTTATCATATGTTAAACAATCAGTATCAGACAATTTAGAAATGGTAGTTACAGCTTTACCATGCAGCAAGGGGGTCCAGACCGTACCCAGAGTCCTTGGACAACATTATACTGTTTACATACTCTTTCAAGTATGTAAATATCTTATCAAAATTATCATTCTCTACTTATTTATTTTATTTATTTATTTTACATTTGTTTACTAGGAAAGTCCGACTGGACACATGTCCATTTTCAGCAGAGGCCCGGGGAGAAAAGCTCCAGATTAAATACACAATCAGTCAAATAAGAACAATAGTATATACGTAGAAGTCATGGAGAACAGTATTAGTAAATATTAGACATTACATAGTTACAAGTTCATGATATGGTGTTACAGTTACGAGGCATCACACATCTTAATACATGCAGTACTTTTGCAAATCTATACATTCAATATTTTGAAGTCACATTTGAACCAGAGACTGAAAATGGCTATATTTTAACTAGGGTTACCACCTGTCCCACTTTGTGAGGGACAGTCCCTCTTTGGGCGGTTGTGTCCTGACCAAAAATATTAAAAATGGCAAATGTCCTGAGATTGTAGGACATAATTATGTCCCATATGTAATGTAATAGTTATTGCTGTATCTAAAATACCTGCATGTTACAAGAAACAGGATAAGCAACTAAACTGCTACAAGAATAAGCTTTTATTTAGGCAAAAAGAAAGTTCTATCCTTTGTACTAACCGTGGGTTTGTGTCAGCCTGTAAAATCTGGTGTGTCCCGAAAATGTCCCACTATGGCCATTTGAAAAGGTGGCAACCCTAATTTTAACAGGGTGAGTAACTACACTTGGCTGTGTTACGAATTATTGATTGTGTACTTGTGTTTACTCAGGGGTGATGCAGGAGCATAGCCAGTTGTTCATGAGGTAGGCTTTCAGGAGATCTTAAATTGTGTAGTGGAATTGTTGGATGTTAGGTAGCCAGGTAGGATATTCCAGAGCTTAGAAGTAGAGTAGCTAAAGAGAGATTTTCCTGCCTCTTTGTTATGTCTGGTGACTTCTAGGAGGTTTTGGGTGCTAGATCTCAAGGTTCTTGTTATGGTGTAAGGAAGTATAAGATTTTGGAGAGCCAGGATTTTGTCCAAGTAGTAGTGTAACTTGGGACTATATTATGTACTCGAAGTTTTGAAACTTCGACGCTCATATAGTCGACCCTGTATGAGCGAAGTTTCGCACTATAGTGAAGTGAGATCACTGTAGGGAATATTTCCATTTACTTCACTGTAGTGCATCTCGGAATTGGTGTATTTAAGTAGCGGGGGGTGTGGAGGGTGCAGGGGGGCTTTTCCCCTTGCTCAGAGCATTCAGGTAGGTTTTCTTTTATTTAACTTTTTATTACATATGCAAAGTTTTGAAACTTCGCTCATATACGGTCGATTTATATGAGCGTCGAAGTTTCAAAACTTCGAGTATATAATATAGACTCATATAACTTGTGTGCTAGTGACAGTTGATTGAGTTGATGTAGCAGAGGGAGCTCCAACCAGTTTAGCTATTTGAGACAATCACAGTGATGTGTTCTATATGAAGATTCTGTCACAAATCTAGCTATTTTATTATAACAAGATTCTAGTTTGTTTAGGTCGGTTTTACGAAGATGAGTTAGAACTGGGGATGCGTAGAGGAGGGTGGATAGTAGATGTTTCCTAGCTATTGTGGTTTTAGAGAGCTTTGAGAGAAATTGCTTGTTGCGATAGAGCAGCCCTAGTTTTTTGTGAACTTTCTTGATAGCTTGGGCAATGTGCAAGTCAAATGTTAGGTGGTTGTCTATTTGAATGCCTAAATGTTTGGTTGGGGTGATCGCGGTTTTGTTATAAGAGATGATAGTAAAGTTATCAGTTGGGGGGCTCTATATGGGCTGAAAACGAGTAATTTTGTTATATATGGGTTAAGAATAAACTGGTAGTTAGTGAACCAGGATTCAACTAATGAAAAGCAGTCTTGTGTTTGGGAGTGGAGGTCATCTAGTGTGGGAATGGCACATATGATGGTGGTGTGGTCTGCATACTGAATACCCAAAGCCTTGGGTGTGGAGGATAAGAGAGAAGAGCAATGGGCCTAGGATGGAGCCTTGAGGGACTACTAAGGATACTGGCAATAGAGAGGATAGTTGGTTCTGCCATTTTACTATCTGCTGGCGACCTGATAGGTAGTTATTAAAGCATGAGATAGAGGAGATACTGAGGTTTAGGATAGAGAGTGTATTTAGGAGTTTATTGTGGTTTACCATATCGAAAGCTTTAGCTATGTCTAAAAATATGGCAGACACTAGTCCATTATTAATGTGGTGATTAATGGTATTAGTGAATGAGATAAATGTGGTGATTAATGGTATTAGGGAATGAGATAAAAAGTGCAGTGGTGGTGTTGTGGAAGGGCATAAAGCTGTGCTGGTTTTTTGATAGCAGATTTTTTTCTGAAGGTAATCCATGAGCTGAGTGTGTACGACCCTTTCTAGTATTTTTGATGAGGGTGATAAAATAGCAATAGGACAATAGTTATTGAGTTCAAAAGAGTTGTCTCCTTTGTGTAGTGGTATGATATGGGAGATTTTCCATATAGAGAGTACTTTACACTCTGAGATAGATCTATTAATGAGGATTGCAACAGGATAGGCTCTAGCTTCTGCAGCTATTTGGAGGTATTCTGCTGGAAGATTATCTGTGGCCAGGGTCATTGGTTTAAGTTTCTAGAGGAATTTCAGAGTTGTTTTGATTGGCACTGGCCGAAAGCTAAAGTGGTAGATATTATCTTGTATTTCATTGCTAGTTTGTGTGCTTGTTGGGGTGGGGTGGGGTGACTGGTATTAATTTGGTTATTAGCTAGGGCCTGGATTGTTTCAGTAAAATATTTATTAAACTGAGTGGGGATGTTATCTTGGTTGGTTGTTGCTATAGTTGTAGGGGTAGTAGTTTTCCCTGGTTGCAATATCGAGTGTTTTGCAGCCCAGAATTTTTGAGGGTTGTTGGCATGTTTTTCCTGTAGATTTTGGTAGTAACTGATTTTGTCTACTTTAATGTGTTTCTTGGCTTTGTTACGAAGTTCTAAGTAGATTTGTTTTGCTGACTGGGTTTTGTTTTTTGTGGAATTGTATCCATGCTTTGTCCCTTTCTTTGAGAATAGATTTGGTAGCCAGGGGGCATATTTAGCTTTTATTCTAGTAATTCTGAAGGGAGCATGATGGCTTAATATTTTTAAGAAAGTTGAATCAAAGTATTTTACAGCGTCTTCAAGAGATAATTGTTTTAGAGGAGTCCAGTTGCAACATTTTAAGTCATGGATAAAGTCATTAGGGTTAAAGTTCTTTTTGCTTCTGACTTTTCTTAGTGTTATCTGGCTTGTGTGGGGAGTTTTGGTTCTCCGAAGGTAATCTGGTTGGTTGAAACTGAGGCTGTCCAGCAGACAGACAGCTTGGGATGCAAGGGAGTGGTGAGATATAAGAATCCAGTCCAATATGGACTGGCATTTGGATATTTTATTGTTTCTGGTGGGGGATGGGATAAGTTTGGTATACCCATGGAGGTTAATGTGGGTGGATGGATTGTGGCTAGAACAGTTAAGCAACCTCCAGCTCTCACCACAACCCAAAAGACACACAGCAGACAGACTGAGTGTGCCACTCAACCACTGCCCATAAGGCAAAAAAACGTACCAAACACATTGGTCATAGGTGACTCTGTAGTCAGGCACACTGATGTTTCACTCACCAGAATAGACAAGGAGAATGTTACAGTTAGCTGCCTGTCAGGTGCCAGGATCCGCCACATAACCCACGCACTCAGGTCACTCCAGAACAAGTACAAATATGACTCTGTCATTGTCCATGTTGGTGTGAACAGCCTGAGATGTACCTCCCTGGATTACATGAAAAAAGACATGGAGAAGCTCTCTGATCTTGTAATCCAGGCAGGTATGACCCTAGCCCTGAGTAGCAGCCTACCTTCACCCAGAATGATAGTGCAGTACAAGGACAAAAATGATTGACTTCAACAGTTAGCTAAACTTCTGGTGTCATTCAAAGGGGATCCAGTATTTGTCTGCCTGGGACAACATGGTTGACAGGCCACGATGCTTTGCCAGAGATGGCCTGCACCTGTCGCCCCTGGGATTCCAGATACTGGCTAAGACTCTTGCTGCCCTTATAGCGCCTTTGTTTAGGCAAAGCTCAAAAAAAACAAAACCACCACTGTAACTGACACAGGCTGCAAAAACTGAGGGTAATGCTACTCAAAGCTAGAAGTCTAAACCTCAAAATGCACTCACTCGAGGCACTCCTTAAAATGGAGAATATAGATATCTGTGCAGTGACTGAAACCTGGTTCAAGGCTCCTGAGAGCACCCCTGCATTATCAGGATATAACTCCTACCATACTTTTTGGACATCAAACCAGGACTGGAACACCAAGGGTGGATGTTTGTCCATATTCATTAAGGACAACCACACCTCAAGGCTTAGTTGCCCAATATAATTCATCCGAAATTATCCAAGTGCAACTAACACTGGGCAAAACTGCAATCCATATTGTAGCAAGCTACAGATCCCCCATCATGCCCCAGGATTCCCACTCCTCTTTTCTTGATATAATACAGAACGTCAGGGTCCAACCTAACACACTAATATTGGGAGATTTCAACTACCCCACCATTAAGTGGGAAAACTACTCTTGTACCAACTCCTTTCCTCAACACTTCCTAGAATTCATAAACTCCAGTGCCCTGGATCAACTTGTCTACACCCCTATCAGGGGCAATAATATCCTAGACCTAGGAAATTTACCAACATGAGTGACAGGTGCTCCACACCTGAAGTCAACTCCTCATTGGTCAGATCCGACCATAAACTAATTACCCTAGATATCCACATCCCGCCCCCACCCCCCACTAAGTAAAAAAAACTTCTCCAAAGCCAGCTTCGCGCTGCTTAAGGCAGAAGTGGCCAATTTCACAACACCCATGCAGATGGACAATACAGTTACCACTGCCGAATCTTATACAAATGCACTCTATAAGCACCTACACGGGTGCATGGATCATGCTATCCCTAATAGAACCAAGACACAGTCTTCTAAAAAAAGGAAACCAATCTGGTTGTCCTCTGCATTAACAAACTCTACAACAGAAGGAAGAAACTGTTGCAAAAGGGAATAAAATCCCATGAGTGGAGGAGCTCCCTGGTCAGCCTCAGCAAGAAGCTGAGATCAGTCATAAAATCCTCCAAAGCAAACTATGAAAATAAGATTGCCACTGACTCAAGGACAACCACAAAGCATTCTGCAGCTAAGTCAAGAATCTCAATGGCAAGACCCAGATCTGCACTGAGCTACAGCAAAATGGCACAAAATTCATGGAACCAACTGATATCGCCAACATCCTGGCTGATATTCAGTGCCAACTTTACCCCCCCCCCCCCACCTCCTAAAGGGCCCATATCCATACCGGAAGAATGCAGTGTCCCTGCAATCACAACTGAACAGGTGAAAACTGCGCTATCGAAAGCCAAGAACACAGCATCCATGGGACCGGACAATATCCCTGGCTGCATTCTACACGAACTTCAGAACGAAGTAGCCCACAACCTAAGCACCATGTTCAATCATAGCCTGTCGACAGGCTTTGTACACACTGAATGGCGCATGGCAACATTGTACCACTCCACAAAGGGGGAGCCACCACAGACCCCGGGAACTATCGCCCTATTAGCCTGACAAGCCTGGTCTGCAAGGCCATGGAGCATATTATCATGGAACTCATAAACAAGGATATTGGTAACCTCCAAACTCTGGACCCCACCCAGTTCGGATTTGTGAAGGGCAGATTATGTCTCCTGAACCTGATCGACTTCTTTGAAACAGTCACCAAAGCCGTGGACAAGGGTAAGGCAGTCCACACAGCCTATCTCAACCTCTTCAAGGCTTTTGACACCATCCCCCATTCTGATATCATAGATAAACTCACCAAGCTGGGTATAAATCCGTATGTCACAAGATGGGTCACGAACTGGCTCATAGACAGAACCCACACTGTAAAAATTGCGGACTTCAAATCTGACTCCAAACCTGTGACAAGTGGAGTACCACAGGGTTCACTCTTGGGTCCCCACCTGTTTGGGATCTACTTCTCTGAAGTACAGGCCAACATAGAGGGCCTCTGACTGACAAAGTTTGCAGATGACTGCAAATTGGGTGCCATAGTCGAGTCCCCAAACGACGTGGACATCCTGCAAAAGTTCCTTACTGAGACTAATGCCTGGTGTCAGAGCCATGGCCTCAAGCTCAATGGCAAAAAATGCATTGTCATCCCCTTTGTAAAAACCCTGTACCCACAGACTACCACATAGGCAGCAGCCCATTTAATGCCAAAGGTGTGATAAGAGACCTCGGGACACTAGTGGACAGTAGCCTCTCCTTTGATAATCACATTGCCACAGTAGTCAGGAAATCCTTTTACGTGGCACACCTCATCATGAAAGGGTTCTCGTCCAGGAAAAAAAGCCATTGTCCCCCTCTACTCGGCTCTCATCAGACTCATTATAGAGTACAACGCCCCATTTGGAATGTACCTTACAAGGCATCTGCAGCAGCTGGAAAGGCCACAAAAATACCTCACAAAGAGGATTATGGAACTCAAGCAGTTAGACTATGCTGACCGCCTCAAAAAACTCTGGCTTTACTCCGTAGCATATTGCCTACTCCAAAGTGATCTCTGCCTAACATAAAAAGCTATGTCAAACTCGGAGCTGCTGGACATGCTACACCTAAAGACATCCAAATCCATCAGAACCACATGCTATAGAGACCTAAACCTCATCACCACAATTAACAGAACATGCTGGAGGGATAGATTACTGTCCCAGAGACTTCCCATACTATGGAACAAGCTACCTATCTATGTCAAGCAGAGTTCATCACTAGCACTCTTCAAGAAAAATCTTGATGAATAGATGGGTAATAGGAAATTCACCCCTGGAATCACTTTGGTGGCCCTGCTAGACAGGGGCACAGGTAAATAGCACCCATGGGTGGCGAAAGCCAGGGAACCTTGTTGGCTAGGCTTACATAGGCCCTAGGGCCGATAGCCTAGTACCTACCTATGAATCTATCTATATTAAAGTCACCTAGCAGGATATTTTCCTGAGGCAGGGAGTTTGAGATCCATTTTAGTAAGTTTTCCATGATTGTAATATTGTTTCCTGGGGGGATGGAGCAGCTAATGATATTTATGTGTTTCTTGGGGTTCACTTTTAACTTGTCAGAGATGAGTTCTACATTTTTGAAGGGTGGGATGTTCATATCAAGTTGTTCAAGGATGAGGTGCTTTTTGAACAGTATAGCTACTCTCCACCCCTTTTTTCCTGCTCTGTCTCTATGAATGATATTATACCCTGGAGCTGTAATCTCATTGTTGTAGAGTTCTGGTTTTAGCCATGTCTCAGTTAGTAAGACAATTTCTGGTTTATACATGGCAAGTAGGGCATGGGGTCATGGACCTTATTAAGGATACTTCTCACATTTAGGTAAAGAAAGAGGAGAGAGATGTGTTTTGTCTATGGCGTAGGGGTCTGAGCTGATCGGGGTTTGGGGTGATTAGTGTGCTTGGACCTAGTTTGGGGTGTATGTCAGTATATGTCTATAAACAGTGGAATAAATTTACTGACCTTTATTGCTTCTGGGGTTTGGTTATTCTCTTCCTCATTACCTCCATGACCCTGATGACGAGTCAGCATCTCCTTCTCATGCTGGTGCTGTTTCTCCTTTCCTTCAGCCTCCAAACACCGTAGTCTCTCATTCTCTTCCACCTCCAAATGCCACAATCTGTCTGCTGATTCTAATTCCAAACATTTGGCCTCCAGTTCGAGTCTCTTTAATTGCAGACTGGTTTTAAGTCCTCGGAGGAAAAGGTGAACTGCCCCGTTTCAGAAGGCTGCAGATCCCTGTCACCATACTGGTTGTCTTCCTGGCTGTTCATCTGTGCTGCAGGTGCAATTAAGGCTGAAATCATTTCCTCATTATTCAGGTTGACATGCACCAGTCCTTTGGCTTCGTACACCTTGGCCAACTGGTTCTTTGTCATCTTGCCATAATCCTCTGCTGACATCTTTTCCTGGGTTCCCTGACTAAACTAAACTAAAAAAAGAAATAAAACTGTTGTGAAAATGAAACTCTGTATGTTTACCTTGTGGCTGCTGAGACTACACACACCTTCAATGACAACTGCCCACAGGCTACTGAAGTTCAAGAAATATCCCACCCAGCTGCCACCAATATATAACAGTGCCTACTCTAGGCCAGTTATCATGGAGCCTTTAACCACTGACACCAGTGGGGGATGGCCACTAGGAACAGAAATGGATGCACCCAGTGTTTTCAAATGCAGCTTTCTGCACCAAGCACAATTTCCCTTAAGAGCACCCAGACCTAGGGCTAGGCTCTGTCTCGCTGTGTCTGTCTGTCTGTCTGTCTCTCTCTCTAGGCCATAAACAAGAATCCACTCTGACCACTTTGGAGCTCTGTGTCCCTGTTCCAAGTAGCTGACACACACACAGACACACACACACACACACACACACACACACACACACACACACACACACACACACACACACACACCTGGGAAAGGCTGGCACAGATTTACCAGCTGTGCCCCTTTACCCAGACTATAAGGTAATTATACTGCCACCAGTCAACTACTCTGTGGCTGTTACAAGGGTACCCAATTATACTGAGTAAAATTAGTACTAATACAAATGATAGCGTTTGCTCAATGTCGCAAGGCTTTCAGGAGCGTCCACAGTGTCACTAAAGCATAAGTGATCTTAAGATATTAAAAGTATTCTCTAAAGGACCAGCCACAATGAAAGGTATAGCAATATTTAATAGCAAATAGTACAATAAAAAACACGAGAATACTGAATATCTAGTTACAATAAACACCAGAGTTTCAGTCACAGGAGATATAAAAAGTAACACAGTTGGATAAATTCACACAAATGCAGAAAAAATAATACTTAACTAATCTCACTATATTTTCCTGACTCACTAAAGAATTACTGTTCCTTAGTTAAGTTGCTGACTATAGTAAGGCAAGATGAGGTGTGTGGTTGTGTGAGATATCTGTGAGAGATCTTTCCTGTCAGGGTTTGAAAAACAAAGTACTGCTGTGAGAGTTCCGTCATATCTCTCAGTAATATCTAAAAAATCATTTCAGTGCTGGTTATAGAATGACATCACATCTGGTCACCTGTCTTTGGTACAGTACACACCCAGAGCTTTGCTAAGATCTCTTGCAGCATCTGAAAGCTATAAAACAATTTCAAAAACTTCCATCCTTCCAGGGTAGAAATTCATACACCCCTAAGGACAATATAGTAAGATTCCTAGTTCTTGCCTTCCCAGACATAGGATCATAGGAGATTACTGGGCTCTCGATCTTGAGGTTATTTTAAGCCTTGCAGTTTCAACCCAATATAATACCATAGAGGTACTAGTCAATACCAAAGATTGCATTTAGTGATGACTGCCCATGTCTGGGAGGGTTGTGGGCACTATCCTCGGTAAGAATTAATGGTGCCCCATCCACTCATCCAGATTCCTTGTGAAGAGTGTCATAGAGGTGCTCTGTTTCTCATGAATTTGTAGCCTTTTCCAAAGATGTAGCAGTTGCTGAGAGATAAATCTGTCCTTCCAGCATGTCCTGTTTAAGTTGCCAGCCATATTTAAGTCTCTGGAATGGGTAGTGTTAGACCTATTTGATTTATGGATATGCAGTAAGTTCATTAGGTTTGTATCTTGGGTTGCTGTGTAGGCCAGGCATGTCTCCCCTGAGAAGTCTATACAATACAGAGTATAGTGACAGGGATTTTAGTCCGTCCATGTAAGGCACATGCTGAAGGCCCTTGATCTTCTTTGTTAGAAATCTCTGAGGTCTCTGTAATTGCTGTAGATGCTTAGTATGGTCTATACCGAATGGGGCATTATACGTCAATTATGAGCCGGATAAGTGCCAAGTATAGGGGGGTTATAACTTATTTTGCTCTTAAGGCGATGCCTTTACTAATCAAGTGAGCTACTTGAAAAGCTTTCTTTACAGCGGTAGACGCGTGGTGTCAAAGTTAAGGTCACGGTCAGCCTCTGAACCCCGGTCCCTTACCACTTCATGGGTACTTAGGGTAGTGTTACCCATGCAGTGGTAAGGGATTTCTGGCTGCAGCCAGACCTGTAAGATAAAATCATTATGGCCTAAACCAACCCATTTAATTTTCATCCTATTTTTCAAAATTAGCTGGACTGAGATTAGCCTCTTCCCTTCTAGAATTTTCTGTTAAAACATGTACATTTAATCAGTTATAATAATACTGTCTGACATACATGTATATATTTTTTTATGTCCGTCATGACCCACTGATGATGCATTTTTAACACAAGCAACTTTACTGTCTTTAACACAAGCATCTGTTCAAATCAGTGTGATAGTCAAATGAATTAAAATTATTCAGAAAACTCCAGCTAGCTATGCTGGCATATATTATACATGCAGTGCCCTACTCTCCCTGGCACAGATGGCACTACCACATATCATCACAATTACATTAAGTGCTTAATCACCAGTTAGAATAAATTCCAAACATGGAATCTGTTCTTGAAGTATTTGCTACAGAAATTGATAGGATTTACACACTTTCTTTCATAAGGACCACTAAACTGGTATAACTTTCTCAGGCTGCCACTTTTACTCCATCCCGTAATGTACATCTTCCTTCTGTCTCTAGTGCTTTCTTACCACAAAAGTTCTTCACAGGTGTTAAGTAAAGATCCCAGGATACTTCTAGATGTTGTCAAGGATCTTGGCGAGAGATTTCATTTCATCTTTATTGTTAGGAAAATTGCCTTCCTTTTAGCCATGTTTTCTCTACCTTGGACTTTTTTAAACAATTTGTCTCTTATTCAAGTTGTGGTTCAGCTTAGGCCTAGTTTTTTTCTGTTGTGATTTCCATTGCATTTAAACATTCCTGAAGAGAAAAGATCACACCTGCTGTCATGTGCACTAAATGTATAATTTTAAGAGGTGTCAGCAAGCACAAGTACCCCATCTCACAGTGTTTTTCTCAGGTTTACTAACATGACCAAATGTCTGGGTAGGAAAAAAATTAGAAAATTGATGTCGTGAAAGTTGGTACAGTGCGAGCAACAGCCATGTGACCCTACTAGTTCAAGACAAGTTTTCTGTTATGATCTTTATTTAGTCTGAGGTACATCAGCGTCTTACATTCAGAGGATTCGATTCAGGCAAGCAAAGTGACAGAGCTCACCCACTAGGAGCCATATGCCTTGTTCTCTGGTCTCAAAACTCCAAGGGTCAGTATTTCTGCTGCCTGCTCCTTAAGTGACTGTCACTGATTCCAGTGTTTTATTAGCCTCCTTGGCACGTATTATGTAGATGTTGAATGCCTGCATGCCTAAAGACCCCTCTCCAGATCTCTTTGGTGCAGCATGATTAATGCATGTCAAATCAACAGTTCCAAGCTACCAACCTAGCATTCCTTTTCTGGAAAGACAGCTTTCTTATCTGTTCTTTAGTAAGTTGTATTCTTCTGAGATTCACATGGGTCAGTCCATTCCATTTTCTTAATTGTTTGTAGACTTGTTTTTTTTTGCCGTTAGTTGTGATTGCAGTTAAAGAGTCCCTCTCCCTTAGCCTTGCTTAATTTTGTTGCTGTGGTACGTTTTTGGCACTATTAGCTATGGAGAAGAAACAGGACCTTTTAAAAAGTATAGATGTGAAGCTAAACTTCACAGGACAATCATGAAGAATGTTACGTGCTTAGCTGTGCAGCATTTTTCTGAAGATCATGCTGTTTGTGTAGTGTTTAAGCCATTCATCCTTAAAGAAAAAACATTTTGAGTTAGAGAAACTCTGAGCCACCCCTTCCTCAGAGACCTCTGCCAGGGCTTGTCCCGCTCCTGTTAAGGATGATGGTAATAGGAAGAGTGAAGCTAACAAGGATTTGGTGCATTCTACCGAAAAGGTTAAGTTCAAGATACTTCAGGATTTGTTTTAGCCCAAGATATGCAGTTTGTTGAATCTACACATCGAAAGATTAACCACACTGAATGGTAATCTAGACACCTTGAAAAGAACCACACTTTCTTGCTCTGAAAGCATGTCTTCTGTACCCTCTGATCCCACACACTGTATTCCCTGCTCTGTTACTTCTGCATCCATGAGATCTGTACTTGTCCAGCTAGATTGTAAAAGAGTGTGACAGACGTTTTTTCAGTGTTCAGTAAATGTGGTCCCAAGTTTCTTCTATCATTAATATGGGAGGGGGGCAGCTGAAGAGTACCTTTACTGCTTTCATACTCAGATTTGACCTCTGACGTTTCCTCACTGAAGTGACTGCAAGCTCCAGTTCCTTTGAGGCCATCTAATTATCCTTCCTCAGTATCAGTGGTTCTGACTTCACCCTTGACATCTGTATCATTGCTTCTAACCTTGGCACCTTCAAGGTCAGTGTAACCCTTACGTGCCAGGCCTTATCTTGCTGCTGGAGTCAGCATTTCAGCATCTAGTGAGGTGTCAGTAGTTGCTTTGAGCTTGAGTGCCATCTCTTTCCTGTGATGGGTCAGACCCTTTCATTTTAGATCTTGGCCTCATCAGTGTTTTGCATCAGTCCCTCTGGGTCAGTGGCTTTGACCTCTGGTTTAAGACTGTTGCTGCTGTTGTGTCACCTGCATTGCAGGCTTCCCTCCCTTGATGCTTCTGTGATTAGCCCATATATTTTTCTATTTTTTTTTTTAACAAGAAACAGCTTTATTAATTTATCACGTATGAAATGGGCAATCTTACATTTATATAAATGAAAATAAACCTTACAGCAACAATCTCAATTGCAAACATTATACATTGCAAACCATGCTAGCACAACTGTAGCTGCAAACATTGTGCATCACTTATATATCCAATTATTGTCAGTCAACCATTACAAAGCTCATTCAGATCCTGACGTCTTTTAATCCTCATTCCTCCCCTGAGTGTATTGATTCAATTCCCATTTTTTTCGTATGTAATTTGCTCCTACACTGTTCTAAAAATTCCAGTTGTTTTATCTCTATTACTGTCTTTACTACTTCTAATAAAGTTGGCTTAGACTTTGATTTCTATTTTCTAGTAATTGCTTTTTTGGCAGCCATCATAATTAGACTCGGCAAGGCTTTACTGTGTCTAGGTAATTCCGATTCTGTATCATAACTCAAAAAATCATTTCCTTAGTTACACCAGTTTGCTCACCCAGCATCTCCAACAGAGCATTCTGCAGGGAATCTTTAAAGTCTGCCAACTCATTATACTCACAGAAAATATGTTCCCAGTTACCTCTTTCTTCCCCATCACACCTCCAACATTTATTGTCTATCTGAGGAAAAATTCTTTGGCGTCTACTGAGGTATAAAAATACCAATGTAAACACTTCCAAGCAAAGATCCTAAATCTTCTAGACTTTGTTGCATATCTGGGAGACATACATATATCCCCTATTGTTTCTTTGTGAATTGCTTATCCAGTTTGTCCTTTCCCAATCCTCTATAACTTCCTGTGATTGATTCTTATAGTTATCATGCAATATTTTGTATGCTCTGCTAATTTTTCCTTTCTTAAATACTGCCTCTGTTCTAGATTATACTAAAAACTCTACCACTGCATGTCTTTTGTTTAGGAACCCGTATTTCTTTCTGTTTGCCTGTACTCTGATATTAATCCTTGATGGGGAAGGCAATCTCTAACCTGCAGTCCAGATAAGTTCTTGGTGTCTTCCCATTCAGTTACTTTTCCTTCTCTAGTTGTTTGCTCCTAATACCTTGCTTCCTTTGCCAGTTTTCTCCAATAAATTCCAGCCACCTCTTGCCTGTTGTCTGTATCCCTAATTGCAGTAATCCCTATTGGCAGAATCTCCTTTTTCCATTCCCTGTTGTCTTAGTTCTTAGAATACCTTCTGCTACTTTATGAATATAATAATCTGGATGATTATTGTTGTTCTCCTTAAAGGTCTGCATCCAAAATCCCAGTCTCTCCTTGTTTCTTGAGTTTTCCCCAGTTCATCATTCTCTTTCTACGTTGAATTATTGTGCTGTATAAAGGAATATATTCTCCTATATTCTCCTATTCTGTTCTAGCCATCCACTCCCCTTTTGCCAGGATAGAGTTTGCCAGTGGACCTTTGCAGGTGGTGATTTTACTGTATTCCCCCTCCTTGGTTGCTCCTCCTGTGACACGTGATCAAAGACAAGTGCAACAGAAAGCACATGGATTCACTTGAGAAATCTCCTAATCTGTACTTGGACAAAGACCAGGAATGTGATTGTCTCACCCTTCTGCCTGACAACCCCAGGTTCAGGAAATTTTTGAACTAATCAGCGCAAAAGTCAAATTGCTGCAGGATACCCCCTCTCAGTATGAGTGCATCCTTGCCAGAGGCCTTCAGATCTCCCAAGTTGTCCTGTTAATTGGCTCTCCAAGCTGATTAAATGGTTCGGCAGATGATGGATCACACTTAGAAGAACCTCAATGTCATAACTCCTATTTCAAAGAGACCAGGTAGAGTCCTGTGGTTACTCCAGGACTCTGACAAAGTCCAAAATGTCAACAGTAACAGTTGATTTTGAAGACTGTGTACCTGGAGGGTAAGATGTTGATTTCTATATCTGGTTTTAAGAACAAAACGCATATCACAAATTCCACAGTATGCATGTTTTTTTATCCATATGCTACTCATCATTGTTATCTATCAAATGGTGGTGGCTTTTCATTATATCAACCAGAAGTCAAGAAAAGGTCTCAAGACTAAAAACTGTTCATGCAATAATTTACTATTAGTGCCATTGAATACAGTCATATAGAAACTTACCATACACCATGCCCTTACAAAACATGAGGATGTCTTGACTAATCTTTCTATGGATACTGTGAATGCTGTCATTCAAGGTCCCTGTATGTTAGATTCTGATGTAAAGGCACACCTAGAAAATATGTAAGATGAGGGCAGGACACTTACTGCTTTTGATGTAGAGTTCCATCCACCTTAACACTCATTTTCCAGAATGCAGAGGCGTGCCCTATATGATTCCAGCATGGAATACAGGAGTGGATCCATCAGCAAGTTGAGAAGAAAGCCAGTCACTAGGCAACTTCCAGAATCATCATGCACTCAAAAGTCAAAGTTCTTGGTAGTCATTAGGGAACAGTGTCTCACCTACAGGTTGCTGGTAGCAGTCATTAGGCCTTTCCTGACAAATCCCACTCTAGAAGCAGTTGGAGGCCATCTGCCCCTCCACCTGTCTGGCTATAGAGATTACACACTTGTTTTCAAAACTCAACTTGTTCCAGCATCTCTGATATCTAGAGCTTACATAATTGCTTTCAAAAGTCAGTTTGTCCCAGCATCTCTTCCTTTGCCTGATGTCCTAGTTCATCAGAACAGAGGTCTTCAACCATGTAAGAGATTTCCTCCACACCAGACGTGCCTTTTTTGGTATTAAAACAAATCTACAGTCTTAAATACTTTTTTGGATCTAAGCAAACCAAACACTCTTATCCCCAGGGAAACATTTTGTATGGCCATGGTGCAGTTGCTCCATCCGTGTCCATTAAAAGGACCTTGAATCTGCTGTTTAGACCTCTAATATGCTTACTTTCATGTCAAGACTACAGAGGAATCCTGGAGATATCTACATATATGGTTAGGGGCCAGCTTCCATTCAGAATGGCTGTGGTTCCATAAAGCAAAAAGCAATTGTGTTGAGAAGCTATGATGTTTTGGGAATGGCTTAATCCAGACATTTCTAGGGGTGAATCATATACGGGGAGGGGCGGTTCTCTAGCAGACGGACTCTGTCATTGTTACTTGTGTCTTACAAATGCCCCCTTAGTCAATCTGTGGCTTGGACGATGTTCTGAATTTGGAGCAAGCCTTGCTGCAACTTCTTTGCTTCCCTGACTAGTGCCAAATGCAGCAACTACTTTTTTTTAATTTACTTCAGGGATGCTGTCGTCCAGAAATGTGCCACTGGACTCTTTTGTGTATTCTCCCATTTCCTTTAATATGGTTCCTCTAGAAAGTTAAGTTATACAAGGCCAGAGAAATTCTCATAGATATTCTCATAGCCCTTTATTGACTATGTCTGATTTATTTTCCACTGCTTTTACCTACTGTGCTGGAGAAGCCTTTGAGGTTGCAGCCCTTCAAGATGCTTATCATTCACCCATCAGGCAAGCATTATTCGGGCTTTCATTTCTTTGGACTAACTGCATGGCTTCTTCAACTCCACTGGTCATCATTAACTCCTGTTTCTGCTCTCAAGTTTTTCCAATTATGTCTTCTTCTCAGAAAACAAGTACTCATAAAAAGTATACAGACAAGTGGACCCTTTTTTTTGTACAGGTCACAAGCAGAGGATTTACATGTTTTTCAGCTCCTGTTCCATTCATACTGCATTATTTCTGAGATTTTTGGTTCCAGGTTGAATTCTTCTTCTATCAAAAAGTGGATGTAGCAGCCATTTCTGATTTCCATAGATGCTTCGCCTCTTCTCCTCTGGCATTTTTAAAGGTTTGAAATGCCTTCCAGAGGGGGAATGTTGTTTCTTAGGCTTTCACTATGAGATCCTCTGCTACTCTAGAAATTGTACTTTTGGCTGGAGAAGTTGGCCTTGCCCAGCTTGGAACTTGCAAATTCTATTAATTTGAAATACCTTTCTCAGAAAACATTCTTTCTCATGGCAGTCCCTTCTGCATGGAGAGCTTCTGAAATGCCATCGCTATTTTTAGATCGTCCATATTTGATATTTCATAGTGACAGGGTCTAATTCCTCCTTTATGCTAATGGTTAGGGCTGAGACTATCCCAAACCAGTCATTTCAATTCTGGTGTTGGTCACAGAGTACTCCAGACAGGGAAGGGCATCTCCTCCATTGTACGAACATGCAACATCAGATGAGATTTGATATTGAGAAGGCAAAGACTGTTCACAGATGGCCAGTTATGTGTTTTCTTCTCCAGAAGAAAGTTATGGGTAGAAGTTTTCCAAGATTACATTAGCCAAGTGGTTACTGGACACTGCACTTTTTCCATAATGAATGCTATTCTTTTCTTATGGTATTGAAAGCCCATTCATCTAGTGTAGTCAGTATATATTCAGCTTTCTTTTTCCAAAATGCAGTTCTACATGATATCTCTGAAGCAGCTGTTTGGCCTAGTGTAATATTTTCAAGGCACTTCAAACTTGTGATATCCAGGGACATATGCTCAGTTTGAAGCGACAAATGACTGTAGTTAAATACTTTGAAACCGTCATTAACTACAACTTTACAACATAAATCATATGTGGCAATATCATTCTCAGAAAAAATTCTTATTAGTTCCTTTTCTTATTCCTCCCCTTCCTTGCTCTCTTCAAAGATTTGGGGGTATTTTTCTGTTAGTTCACCAAGTATGGACTCTTGTTCATGTTTCAAAGATTGTCACTGGTCACTGAATAAAAAAACAGTGTTTTGTATGGTGTCAAATGTGTAGTGAAAGAACTAGAAGTTGATTCATTTCTGTTGTCATGCCCAACATCATTACAGTAGAAGGTCGATCATCCGAAAGTCAGTAATCCAAATGCTGCCTTCCTGTATGTGCATCTTTCCTACCACACGGAATTTAACGTTCGTTGCTGCTTCCACTTCATGGAAACCTCTACAACAAGTAAGCATGTGTAAAATGCCCCAGTTAAGGATAACTGGTGGTTAGTGTTACTTTGCATTCAGGGAAGTCTTGTAGTGTGACTTGTTTTATTGTGTTGAAAGCGTAACTTACAGGCGATATGCTTGGGTGGGTAAGGTTGACATAATTTTCTGTAGGTCACAAATTATGCTTGTATTCCACAGTCACTGGGTATACTGTATTCTTCTAGTGTTGATATTATCGGTTCCTGTAACATTTCAGTCTATGTCATGGGACATGCTGTAGAGAAGTAAAACAGCATCGCTTATCATATGGTACAGGATTTATAGTCGGTTCATGTGACATTACTTGTGGGTTATGCACGCTGTTTGTAAAGGTAGATCCGCTGCATGCTTTTACAAATGGGTGATGGATGGTTTAGTCCAAAACCGCAAGTGCTTGAAATACTGTTTTAAATGCAGAACAAGTACCATGTGATCATGTGACACGACTTCAGGAATTAAAATCGTGTGCAGTATATTAAATGCCAATAAATCAGAAACCAAATGTGTAACATGGTTTACAGAAGCATTTGGAGAAATACGGTGTTTTTATATCAGTTTGTGCAGTTATTTTGACTGTTTAGAAACTAAGGTACTGAAGGAAAGTGAAGCTGGTTGGCCAGACTGTTGGCCCAGGTGAATTCACATTCAGAGTATAATTTGGTAATCGCTACAGCAACCTCACCCCTTTCCTGTCACAAATATGGGATAAGTAGATCCATACTTTACCAAGGTGGGTTTAGTGTAATGTGCTTCGCCCCTCAGTGAGGTGTGACACCCAATGTAACAATAGTATGTAGCCATGTGGAAAGTGAACATACTGGGGTGAATCAAGTTGATTTCAAAATGGATTTTACTGTTATTCTTAAATTACCTGTAAAACCAATATGTTTGATTATCTGAACAGTTTGATTATCCGAACTACCCTAGTTCCTAATTAGTTTGGATAATCGACTCTCTACTGTGTATGACTAAACGTCTTTGTATTGTACTCCTTAGGTTTAGGGTATGCTCATTTTTCATCAGGAGCTTTTTCTGCTTTCTAATCTTATTTTTCTTTACCAAATTGTCCACTCTACTTAACACTTTAAGGTACGCTTGCATGTATGTCTTAAAGGCTGAGTCGGTTTCAGTACTGCTGTTGAGCTGCAATATTTCTGATTCAAGAAACTGCATTTTGTTTTCATTGTCAGAAATCAGCAGCTTCATTAACTCAATGCCCGTGCAGTTAAACTGTTCAATCATTTCGTGAAATAACGGGAATTTGCTTTATGCCCAACAGGATACTTCCAATATTGGAGCCCTTTAAGGAATCTTTTAAACTTAGTACTCTGTTAGATAAATGTTATCATTCTGCAAATTTCTGTATTTAATTAAATTCTGTACAAATAGTTTAATTTGAGAGAAAACAGCACCTTTAGCTGAGGGCTCACTAATCATGAAGTCAGGATCTTTAAGACAGTTTTCAAGTCAAATGCTTTACTTTTTCCACTCAGTAGTGTGTAAATAGATAGGTCCTGTGTAGAACAACACAGATCTCAGTTCGCTACAGTGTCTGATATTACATGCTTGTCACCACTGCAAGCTTCAGGAATGTATTTTGAGAGCTGCTGGATCAGAATAGTTAAGTCAATGAGCAAAGGATCCATAACGCACCAAAACAAATGGGCACAAAGTGCAGGGTTTGATTCTCACATGGGGTAATTGGCTAGGCTTAAAATGGCCCACAAGGCAGTTAGCCTAGTATTAGTCTATGAACCTATGAGTCTGTCTTCCTTTGAAGCTATCGTAATTAATGCTGTGTTCCTGTAAATAAAGCCATGTCATGGCCAAAGTAATGAATTCCCTCCCCCGCAGTCATTACAGTGTTCAAATTATTTGTCTCTCTCTCTCTCTCTCTCTCTCTGTCTCACTTTCTCTCCCCCAGTTACCACAAATACTGTTCAAACCTGACAGTGTGCATACTATTTTATTTTCTTCTACAGTTGTTGTTTGTCTTTCGGCTTTTTCCCGGTAAGGGGTCGCCACAGTGGAACTCCGGTCTGCTAATGATTGGCAGTAGATTTTTACGAAATGCCGAGATGCCAGCTTGATGCTCAACCTTCAACGAAGGCATGCCCATTTACGTGTGCATGTCTTTCGAACGCTACCCAACCGCGGGGAGGACATGCAGACTCCACACACAAGATACTCCCAAGCCAAGCCGAGAATCAAACGGGAGAGCCACTTTCTGTGAGGTAACAACGGTACCGCCGTACCACCGCGGCTTTCATTTACTAAACAATGCAATACAGTCTTAAAGCGACAACACACTTAGCATGAGTAGCAGTAAACTTTCTTACCCTTGAAACACATTCATTGAAACTGCAGTGAAACCCACAATCTTAGAAACTTCATCTGGTCAGATGCAGATTTAAGTTTACCTTTGGGCTGTTTTCAAACCATGGGCCCCTTGCACACATTTTTAGGACTATGCATAAATGCATGTGCTCTTTGATTCACCTTCCTGATTGTATTCAGTTATATTTGTTGTTTAATACAGCACCACTTGTTGTGTTTTTAAATTTGTAGTTTCTAACATTTTTCTGGTAGGCAGTGAAACAAAACATATGAACAAGTAATAACAAAACTGCCCATTTCAGAACATTTGAACCATATAAGACCACTAAAACTGCTGTCATTATAATACACCAATATCGGTCAATATGCACAATCTGTGCAGAAGTAAATGTCATCTGAATAATTCCACATTAAAGAGAAATGTAAGTAATGAAGAGGTTGCTGCTGGCAAATAACTTTGCATTTCAGTGCTTCATCTACATATTCAGTGCCTGCTGCCTTGAATAATAAATTGCTCATTTTACGTAAAAAAAAAAAAAAAATTGACGTGCTGGTGATATTTAATAGGGAATGGCTGGCAAACCAACAGCAGGTTTGTAGTTACTAGGCATCTCATCCAAAGGAGGAAACACAGGAATGCAGCACCCTCCCATATGCATAGTAGTGTCAGCAATCGTTCTACCTGGTGAAGGAAGAGAACCCAAAGCCTTCTGTACCTCAGGCAAGTATCCAACCTGTTGCACCGCTGACACTGAACAACACAACTATGAAACTTTATGACTGGCACTTACAAGCTGTAATACTCAATGATTTACAAAAACAAACAAAAAATAAATGAAAGGAAACCTGGCAGTTGGCTTGGAGGTTTAAGGCACTTGCTTGCCAATAATTAAGGTTCGGGGTTTGACTCTGAGCAAAGTCACTTATCTAGACAACCCCCCAGCTAGGGCAATACACACACACACACACACACACACACACACACACACACACACACACACACACACACACACACACACCCTCTGCTTGGCTGCACAGACACAAAGATTGCAGTAAGTGAAATAGCTGCTGCAGCAGCTCCATTTGCTATCTGCATATTTCTCTTCTAAAGATGCATTTGCTTGCTTAGCTGCTATGTTGTCGTAAATCTCCAATGGTTTCTTGCTTGGCTGCTTTGATTCCTAAATTAAATCTCCCCTAGTTTTTAAATATGACATGTTAGGAATGTTGTCCTAACACTGAAGTCTTTGGAGTTTGTTGTGTCTTACAGAAGTCTTCTGCAAGGTTCTAAAGACCTGATGTTTACTGAAGTCTCCTGTGAGGTGATCACTATTATTTATGGAAGATTTTTTAGCCAATATCGGGTCCTCAGACAACACATGCCCTAGGCAGCTGCCTAGGTTGCCTAGTGCTGGATCTGGCTCTGCCTGTGAGGTAAACCACCCAGAAGGATTTGCTTCCAACTCTGTCCTGTTGTTATGGAGAACATATCTTATTTTATCAGGTAAAAAAGTTCTGTATGTACCAAGCTAATAGGTCTAGAAGGGCAGGTACATCTTCTGTAATGTACCCCCCATGCTGCATCTGGCATAGTTCATCTTGCCTGTCTCTTCTCTAAGGTCTAGACCTTTTTACGTTATATCACAAATCTGAAGAGGCTTGGCAATAGGGTGTACTATGTGATGGGAGAGTGTGCTTGATATCCTTGAAAAGTTTTATTTGCCATGTGGTTTTAATGCCTGACAGCCTTAATAGCCTGGGAAAGTTTTATTTGTCACATGGTCTTAACATCTGAGCTTTAGTCCACCTTTTACAAAGGATGGATCCACTCTTCCAGATCTATATTTTGGTAATGGCGTAACTTTCATATTCTTTAATTACAGCAGAAAATTAAAAATGGTAAAACTGTTAATATAAGTTTGCCAGTAAACAGTGATTACCTAGCTAGAGGATACAGAGAATATACTTGCAAAAAAATTATGCATCCTTGCAGGAACAAAAAATACATATGTCAAGAGGAGTCTACTTCATAACATTGAAATTTCATAACGTTGAGACCGTAGCATCGAAAATTCAAAACATTGAAAACTCATAACATTGAAAACTACATTGCACAAGTAAATAAGACCCCCTTTACCTACACCAACGCATAACTAACATGCACACGTTCTACTACGTTTCTGCAGGGCAGCAAGTCCCCCTGCACCCACCCCCGTAAATTAAATATACCAACTCCAAGATCGCACTACAGTGGAAAAAGTTAATTTCCTAACCTCACTGAGGTTAGGAAATTAACTTTTTTCCACTGTAGTGCGATCTTGGAGTTGATATATTTAATTTCCTGGGGGTGAGGGGGGCTTGCCCCCCTGCAGAAACATAGAAAGTGTTTTTGTTAGTTAGGTGGTGGTATAGGTGGAGAGGATGTTATTTACATAAGCATTGTAGTTTTCAATGTTATGAAGCACACTTTCAATGTTTTGAGTTTTCAGTGTTTTGGGATTTAGATGTTTTGATCTTAATGTTATGAAATTTAACGTTATGAAATTTCAATATTATGAAGTAGACCCATCAAGAGTGCTATGCAGACGAAAGTTGTCATCACTGCATTTAACCTTTAGGAGTAATGCTGCAGCCATTCCTGAGTTTGTACTAAGTCAGCAGTATGTCAAACATTGTAGGCTTAGCCAGCAGTGCCATAAAAGAAGAACCCTTGTAAGTGAGCTAGTAGTTCAGAAGATGATGGGGGGATTAGGGTTAATGTTGAAGATAAAGAAATCATTTTTTAACTTATTTATGCTAGAAGGAGGGAAGTAGGGGAAGTTAAGAGAAAAGGGAGGAATAGCGAAGCAGAGAAAGAATAGGGAGGATTAGAATGGGATAATGTTTAGTTTGATAGTTACAAGTTTGTAGTCAGTGACTCCCGAGATGAATTACCAGGATCCCATAAATTCATCCCAAGCAGATAAAGCTTTGTAGGTTGTCCCCTCTCTTTATCATAATATATCAGTCATATCAAAGTCTCAATCCCGTTCCTGCAATGTTGACAATCAGAAAAAAATGTCCCAAGATGTCCTTTGAAGTAAAGTAGATGGTTTATGAGCTTTAATGAGACGTTTACTTTTTACGTGTCTTTCCTTAATTCTCTGTAGTTTTGAGTACCTATTTATTTTGTCCTTCTTCATAAAACGTTGCCTCTTTCTTTGCCATTGGGCCTCGACCCTACTATTCCTTGTGATGCAGTCATCCTTTTTTCAGAATTCCACCTGTGAATTCTTTCTGCACATTGAGATGCACAATGTTTACTTTTATTTCCACAGTGACTCTCACAGTGATGAATGTTGCACCATCTTTTTATACTTTACTTAAGCTATGTACCATAATCATAGGGAGGTGCTTCTAACCTTCTTAATTTCCAGAGCTTTATTTGCCTTATAGTTAGAATGATATATTGATCATTCTTTCAGCTGCATTTCCAGTCTGGTTGTAGTTCTCAGACTTCTTCCTTTCCTGTAACAGAATAAAAAATAAATACAGTTTGTTAAATGCAAGCATTTCCTTTCTGATACTGCATTTCGTTAACTGTAATAGCTACATCTGGTTGTCCTTTTCAATGAGTTTGGAACACCATTATCTCTGACCAGTAATCTTATTTATTTATTGCATTTGTTTATAGGGAAGGTCCACTGGGCCTAGGTGAGCCCATTTTCATTGGAGGCCTAACCAGAAAAGCTCCACATGCATTAACAAGTGCATACAAGAAATAACAGACAATATGGAGTATATACAGTCACAAAGCATGGACATAGTATGAGCACAACAGTACAGATTATATAAATACAGTGGATATAAAAAGTGTACACACCCCTGTTAAAATGTCAGGTTTTTTGTGATATAAAAAATGAGACCACAATAAATCATTTCAAAACATTTCCCACCTTTGATATGATCTATAACCAACAAATCTGTTAGGGGAAAAATATAAAAAAATAAAAAATGTACAATAAGCTGGTTAGTGTGCACACCCTTAAACTAATACTTGGTTGCAGCACCTTTTGATTTAATTACGACATTCAGTCTTCTTGGGTACACACCTGTCATCAATTAAAGAGACTCTGATTAACCCCAAATAAAGTTCAGCTGTCCTAGTAGGATTTTCTTGACATTTACTTAGTTGCCTGCTACAGCAAAAGCCATGATTTGCAAAGATCTTACAAAGCATCAAAGGGATCTCATTGTTGAAAGGTATCAGTCAGGAGAAGGGTACAAAAACATTTCCACAGCATAAGATAAACCATGGGGCACAGTGAAGACCGTCATCAATAGGTGGACAAGATATGGGACAACAGTGACGTTGCAAAGAACTGGACATCCCTCCAAAATTGATGAAAAGACAAGATGAAAACTGGTCAGGGAGGCTGACAAGAGACCTACAGCAACACTGAAGGAGCTGCAGGAATTTCTGGCAAGTACTGGTTATGTACTACATGTGACAACATTCTCCAGTATTCTCCATATGTCTGGACTATGGGGTAAGATTGCAAGATGGAAGCCTTTTCTTACACACAAAAACATCCAGGTCCGGCCAAAATTTGTAAAACAATACATCATGTCTCCCAAAAGCATGTGGGAAAATGTGTTATGGTCTAATGAGACCAAGGTTGAGCTTTTTGGCCACAATTCCAAAAGGCGCGTTTGGCGCAAAAACAACACTTCACATCACCAAAGGAACACCATCCCCACGGTGAAGCATGGTAGTGACAGTATCATGCTTTGGGATAGCTTTTCTTTAGCTGGACATGAGGCTTTAGTCAAGGTAGAGGGAATTATGAACAGTTCCAAATACCAGTCACTTTTGGCCCAAAACCTTTAGGCGTCTGCTAGAAAGCTGAAGATGAAGAGGAATTTAACCTTTCAACATGACAGTGACCTCAAGCATACATCCAAATCAACAAAAGAATGGCTTCACCAGAAGAAAATTAAAGATTTGGAATGGCCCAGCCAGAGCCCAGATCTAAATCCAATAGAAAATCTGTGGGGTGACCTGAAGAGGGCTGTACACAAGAGATACCCTCACAATCTGACAGATTTAGAGCATTTTTGCAAGGAAGTGTGGGCAAATATTGCCAAGTCAAGATGTGCCATGCTGATAGACTCCTATGCAAGAAGACTGAATGCTGTAATTAAATCAAAAGGTGCTTCAACAAAGTATTAGTTTAAGGGTGTGCACACTTATGCAACCAGCTTATTGTACGTATTTTATTTTTTGTATTTTTCCCCCCTAACAGATTTGTTTGTTTTTCAATTGAATTGTACAGGTTGTAGGTTACATTAAAGGTTGGAAAAGTTTTGAAATGATTTATTGTGTTCTCATTTTTTAATCTCAAAAACCTGGCATTTTAATAGGGGTGTGTACATTTTTTATATCCACTGTACATAATACACATTTGCAGATTATATACATGCATAATACATCTGCATTTAATAATGTTATTAACAGTGTTGATGGAGTTTGTAAAACAGAATATTAGTTTTTTGATTTATTTACTGTTAGAGATTTGTAGGCATGAGCAGCAGACATTTATCAAGGCAGAGTGAGAGCTTGTGCAGTTAGTTATGGTAAGTGAGAGAATGGAAAGTTATACAAATGTAGAGAAGGAGTAAAGTATGGGTTATAGAGAAAAGGAGTCAGGTTTTGGAGAGACTTATTTTGGCACATATGCATAGCCGGAGAGAGGAGAGATGTCTGAGGGACTTCTTAAAAAGAGCAGGATTGATGATAGAAGGGAATTACATAGTTTAGAGACAGTAAAGGAATAGAGCATTTGACAAACTGAGAGATTTGTTTTTTCTACTTTGAGCAGCAGTTTGTTTTCAGATCTAAGAGGTCTGTTTGGGTGATACATAGGCAATAAGGAGGAAAGATAAGGACAAGTTGATAGTTTATATATAAGTTTATGTGCAGTATTTAATTGTATTTAAGTGGGAGAGTGCAGAAATTCGAGCCAGTTTAGATGACATAGTGATGAAAAGTGGTGTGCTGAAACTTTTTAATTGGTTACAAATTTAGCGACCTTATTGTAGCATGAGTCAAGTTTGATTTTCAGGAAAGACTAGATATTGGTAAGGATAGCGGCACCATATAATATAGGTAGTAGAGGAAAAGGTGAGGCTAGAGCCTTTTTTGCAGTGAGGTTAAGGAAATAGTTGTATCTATAGAGAATACCCAGTTTTTTATTTTTTTTTATGTTGCTGTGGATATGGAGGTCAAATGTTAGGTTTTCATCTATGAAAACATCTAACAGTTTAGTACTTGAAACAAATTCTGTGATAGTGTTGTTTTGGGAGTGGACAGAGAATTAATTCTTGTTAAGGGGAGTAGGTTTTTTTTGGGGGGTGAATGTTAGAAGTTTATTTTTATTGGGATTTAGAGTGAGATGATTATTTGACAGCCATGTTTCGGTTGACGTAAAGGCATGTTGGGTAAGAAGTTGTAACTCAGAAATGGATTTGGCAGTGCAGATGATGGTAGAATCATCTGCATATTGGATCACAGTGCCTTGAGCAGGAGTGGTATGTAAGTTGTTAATGAATATACTAAATAGGAGGGGGCCCTGTATACTTCCTTGGGTACACCTGTAGGTGTGTTAAGGAAGAGTGAAAAGGATTGTTGACATTTGGTGGATTGTTGCCTATTGGTGAGATAGTTTGAGAACCAGTTTAGGGTTGGGTGTGAAGTACCTAAATTGGAGAGTTTGGTGAGCAGAAGGGATGGGATACTGTATCAAAGGCCTTCAAGAGGTCAAGGAAGAGAGAGAGAGGATACAGTGTAGCTGGCATCAAGAGCCCTATTTACTGTGCCTGTAAATGAAACGAGAGCTGTGGTAGTACCGGGACCTGGCCTGAAACTGTGTTGAGTGGGAAAAAGAATTTGGTTTTTAACCAGATGATTAAGAAGCTGAATATAAATAATTTTTTCTAATATTTTGGAGATGGGAGAGAGAATAGTGATGGGTCGAAAGCTGGAGATGTCAAGAGTTACAGCCGCCTTTATGAAGTGGAAGAACATTGATCTATTAAAGGAGTATGCTGATGGGGTAGGCAATGGAACTTGCAGATAGTTATAAGAATTCTGCAGGTAAGTTGTATGGTGCATTAGTACAAGGTTTGAGTTTATGAAGGAGTTTTTTTATAGTGGAAGTTGGTATAGGTGAGAAGGAAAAACTAGATAGAGAGGAAGTCAAGGAAAGTGATGAAGGTAGATCACGTGGGTTGGGGGTTAGTGGAAAGGTAGTAGTGAGCTTAGCAATGGTATCAATGAAATATGAGTTAAAAAGTGAGTCTGTCTCAGTGGGTGTTTTATCCGGGTTTGGGCACAGATTATTATTTGAGCCTGGATGAAGTAGGGAATTGATTGCACCCCAGAATTTCTTTGGGTTTAGTTTATGTTGGTCTTGAAGACTTTGGAAGTGTTCTTTTTTTATTTTTAATGATTAGTCATTTTGCCTGATTGCGTAGCTGTTTATATAGAATGAGGTCAGAAGGATTTTTATATTTTTGCCAAGCTTTCCAGGCTCTAGCTGTCATGATTTGCTTTGTGGGTTTGGTAAGGAGCTGGCATGATTAGCCTTTACTCTTTTTAGACGGAGTGGGGCTAAACTATTTAAGATCCTAAGAAATGTTTGATTGAAGAATTCAACAGCATCATCAAGAGGGAGAGAATTTAATGTTGCCCAGTTGATACTTTGTATGATTTCGTTAAAGGTGTTAGTGGGAGAAGTGAGATAAATCTCTGGTTTGCTTAAACTGGTGTATGCTTAGTACTGAGGTAGATGTTCTTCGTGTTTCACTGTTGCAGTCATCACATTTGAGTTATCTGCTTGCAGTAGCCCTCAGTCGGCCTGATTATCAAAGTCTTGGGTCCTGCATCGGTTGCTGTCTCATCTTCCATGACATCAAGTAGTCAGGGGTATAAAGCATGCAGCCAACGCCATTACATCAATCTTTCTTGCCGTTCAATGCCCAAAGCAGAAGCAGTTCGCAAGTGCCGGTCGACCAACTCCTGAAATTTTTGTTTTTGAGCTTCAGAACCGAAGTCTTCACCTAAGCGAAGTACCCCGTTGGGGAAACTTTTTCTTGCTCTAAACCGATGTCAGTAAAAGTTAATAATTGTATTTCTTGTGGAAAGCAAATACCTCATAAAGATTTTCATTCATACTGCTTTCCTTGCTTAGGCCCAGACCACGATGTACTTTCCTGTCGGTTTTGTGCCTTATTTAAACAACGAACTATTCATCGTCTGTTTATTTACGCTTCTAAATATTTTGGTACTCAGTTCAATTATCCAGAAATGGCTTCGGTAAGCCACCCGACTACCGACATTCCAAAAAAATGCAAAGATAAAGACAGAGACCGCATAGGTCCAAAGCTGCCGACGATGTTTCTCCTAAGCTAGTCGCCAGTTCGTCAGTACTCAGTGAGGTGCTTTCACAGCCCCTGATACCCGCTACTTCAGATTCACAGGCCTCTACTGAGACCCATTCAGAGTCCAGTATGCCGTGAGATGCTTCTTCAACTGTGGAACCTGCGGATGTCTCTACCTTGGATGGATCCAGAGCAGCTGTGCAGGCACTGGCTTCTGAGGGTGTATTCAGGCTTAATGACTTGCATATTAAACCGACACCAACTTCTTCTTCAAGGCCTAAAACTCGATCCATGCCTAGAAAACCGACGCCCAGACCGCATTGTCAGGCCTCTATGCCTAAAAAACAAATGATAAGAATGGCTGAAGACCTTATTACTCTAATCAGGGGAAGCTACCCTTCCCCCTCTAAAAGGCCTAGGACTGAGTTTCCTTATGATTCTTCTGATCAGGACTCTGAAATTTCTGTTTCCACTGATGATCAGGATTTACCTATGAGGATTCTGATGCAGAGGACTCCATTCCCCTCTGCTTCCCCTCCAGAGGATTTCTCTTTTGATGAAACCTTGCATACTCTTTTAGGGAGCATTTTTGCTGGGAAAACCAGGGTTACTCTGACTCTAAAAAGAGGCTTAGTGATTTCTTACTCCTGCCCCAACACAGGCCTTTAGCTGTCCTCCCTGTTTTGGACATTGCTGATGATGCCTTCTCGGAATCTAGCTTGACCCCTGACTCTTTACCTCCTGCTCCCAGAAAACATGATAGGTATTACAGGGATGTTCATCGTGTTCCACTGTTGCAGTCATTACACTTGGGCTATCCTGCTGGCAGGCGACCCGAGTTCCAAAAGTCTTGGTCCGGGGTCAGTTACTGTTGCCTCTTCCCTGATGTCATTGTGCCAGGGATATAAAAGTTGCAACCGACGCCATTTTCTTCAGTCTTTCTTGCCGCGCGGTGCCCGAAGCAAAAGCAGTTCGCAAGTGCCGGTCGGCCGACTCCTGAGATTTTCAAAATTGAATTTCAGAACCAAAGTCTTCAGTAAGCTAAGTACCCCGTTCGGGAAACTTTTTCTTGCTCCAGACCGATGTCAGTAAAAGTTAATAACTGTATTTCTTGTGGGAAGCAAATACCTCATAAGGACTTTCACTCTTACTGCATTCCTTGCCTAGGCCCTGACCACGACATTACTAGTTGTCGGTTTTGTGCTAGATTCAATAAACGCACTATTAAACGTCGGTTTGATTTACATTATTTTGGACAAAGATTTAATTATATAATGCAGTCAGAACAACCAACGACCGGAATGTATAAAAAACGCAAAGAAAAAGACAGACATCCGAGGTCCAAAACCGATGACGAAGCCTCTTCTAGGCCAGTCGCTGGTTCTCAGTGAGGCGCTTTCTCAGCCCCTGACACCTGATACCTCAGAGCCACAGGCCCTAACCGACAGCCACGTGGAGACGCCGAAGCCTGTGGAAACTCAAGGTATTGGGCCTACAGAAACTATACCCTCAGATGGGTCCGGAGCCGCTGAGCAGGCACCAGCTTCTGAGGGTGTTTTCAGACCTTCACAGCTTACAATTAAGGCTACTACAGCAGCAAAGGCAAAATCAAACAACACCATTAAAGACAGGGAAACAAGTGCAGCATTCTCCAGAACAGTCATCCATGCCAAAGAAACAGATGCTTAAAATGGCCAAAGACCTTATGTCTTTAATCAGGGGCTCCCATCCCCCTCCTGACAAAAGGCCTAGGCAAGACACTGATTATGATTCCTCTGATCAGGTTTCTATTTCCTCTGATTCTTCTTCTGATCAGGGCTATTCTCTCCTTCCCTATGAGGACTCTGATGCTGAAGAGTCCATTCCTTTAGTCTCACCGCCTGAGGATTATTCTTTTTGGGAAACCCTGCACACCATGAGGGAGCATTTCCATTGGGAGAGCCAGGATTACTCAGAATCCAAGAAAAGGCTCAGAGATTTCCTTTTATTGCCTCAGCACAGGCCCCTGGCTATCCCTCCTGTGCTTGATATTGTAGATGATGTTTTTTCTGAATCCAGTCTGTCTCCAGATTCTTTACCCCCTGCTCCAGTAAAGCCAGAGAGGTACTACAGGGTCCCTGACTCTCATAAATTTCTTTATAAAAACCCCGCTGCAGACCCAGAAACAGTTTCTCAGGGTCCTAAAGGGGTTAAAGCTTCCACTGCCGAAACCCCTGCCCCCTCAGTTAGGGATTCCAGAGCTCTGGACAGATGGGGGAAAAAAAGTTTACACTTCTGCTACTTTAGCTGTAAGAGCTATAAACTGTCAGTTTCACATGCTTAAATATCAACAGTATCTCATGTCATTGTTAAAGCAGAAAATGGTTACAAATATAGAAAGTCCTGACAGTAAAGAAATGCAGGATTTATTGCATGCAGTTGAACAAGTGGGAAAGCATACTCTGCAATGTGGTTTTGATTCATTAGAGGCTTCTTGTAGAGCCGCAGTTACAGGCTCATTAATTCGCAGACATGCTTGGTTGAAATAACAAAGTTTACCTGACCATGTTAAAGTAAAATTATTGGATGCTCCACTCCTACAGCATGATACTTTGTTTGGTGTTAAGGCAGAAGAGGTGTTAAAGAAACTGGAGGATAAAGCAAAGTCAATGCAAACGGTGAAAGATTTCTTACAGGTTCAACCACCTAGATTTAGCAGAAACTGGCCTTCAGAAAATTGGTCCTTTCCAGTGTCAGACAGGCCACAAAGAGGCAGATACAGACACCAAAGAGGCAGATCTCAGCCCCAAGGCTCCTACAGACCTAAACAATGGGGTGCTTCAGCCCCCAAAGGAGGAGAAGACAAAGCACAACCTTATAGGAAACAGTCACAATGACTTCCCTCTGCAAATGCCAAGCTCTTACCAGTTGACAGCACCCCCACACGCTTCCAAAACCAAAAGGTATGCCAAACCTGCCACAAAACCAATGGGCAGAGGCACAAAAACAGATTGCTGCTCTTATTTATATGGGAGCTATTCAAAAAGTTCCACAAGAAGAACAGGGACAAGGATTTTACTCAAGACTTTTCTTAGTACCCAGAAAAGACAAAGCCTGGAGACCAATACTGGACCTGTCAATCCTGAATACTTTCCTGGATGTTCCAAAATTTAAAATGTTAACCCTTCAACAACTTCTGCCCATGCTGGGCAAGGAGGCTTGGCTATTTACTTTAGATCTCAAGGAGGCATACCTGCACATCCCAATCAATCAGTGGTGCAGAAGATGCCTCAGATTTATAGCAGGCTCAATGCATTACCAATTCTCTGCACTGCCCTTTGGCTTATCTACTGCGCCCAGGGTCTTCACAAAATGCCTGGCACCAGTAATTGCATTTTGCAGACAAAAAGGAATTCAAATTTATCCCTACGTGGACGACTGCCTTATTCAAGCAGAGAGCAAGGACATTCTTCTAAAGCACCTGGCGTTTGTAAAAAGATTGCTAATTTGTCTAGGGCACACAGTAAACGAAAATAAATCAAAACTAGTGCCCTCTCAAGAGATAATATTCCTGGGTGCAAGCTTAAATACAACTGCCCAGATGGCTTATCTCACGCCAGACAAACAAAGACAACTGACTCATTACTTTCAAATGATGGCAACAAAGACCCAGCTCCCTGCAAGAAAAATTCTGCAGGCCCTGGGTTTCATGGCATCCTGCATTCTACTAATTCCATATGCAAAACTGCATATGAGGAAACTACAGTGGTATCTAAAAAGTGTTTGGACTCAGCATTGTCACAGCCTAGAGACAATCATAACCTTGATTCCCTGCCTACAACAGGAGTTTCAGTGGTGGTCCCAGGCCTGTCACCACAACAAGGGACAGCCTTTCACCTTACCTACAGCCAGGCAGACAATAACAACGGATGCATCTGATTATTCCTGGGGAGCACATATGGCAGGAAAATGTATTCAGGGCACGTGGCCCAGGGAGCAAATGCATCTTTACATCAATCAAAAAGAGATGCTAGCTGTACAGAATGCCCTGACAGCCTTCAAGGACCTAATACATCCAGGACAACTACTAATAAAGACGGACAATACCACAGTTAAGTGGTACATAAACAAGCAAGGGGGCACACATTCCTACCCTCTATGTAGACAAGCCATGACTTTGTGGAACACAGCACTGACCTACCAGGTACATCTGCAAGCACAATTCCTGCCAGGAACAAAAAATACACTGGCAGATGAACTAAGCAGAAATCTCATGGATCCTCACGAATGGAAGCTAAATCCACAAGTGTTCAACATGATAACAAGGAAATGGGGACGCCCAGACATAGATCTTTTTGCCTCCCCTCACAATTGCCAAATACAGAAATTTTGCACAAGGACTTATCACTCTCAAGCATGGAAAGTGGATACTCTATCATTCAGCTGGAAAAACCTGACAGTCTATGCCTTCCCTCCGATGCCTCTTCTCACCAAGGTCCTTCTAAAAGTCAGACAAGAGAGGCCAAAAAATTATACTAATTGCACCAGACTGGCCACGCAAGCACTGCTACCCAATCCTAAAAACTTTGTCCCAAGGTCCACCTTGGCCTCTACCTCAAATCCCTCATCTTCTGACACAGCAAAACAATCAGATTCTGCACAGTCAACTCAGAACCATAAACCTGGCAGCATGGTAGATAATGTAGCCACTCAGACTGCACCTCTCTCTAAAGCTGTTATGAATGTAATTTTGGAAGCCGGGAGGCCCAGCACTAGGAAATCTTATGCAGAAAAATGGAAGACATTCTATGCTTGGAACCAGGCACAAGGGCTCGACCCACTGGTCCCTAATATACCTCAGATTTTGCAATACCTGACTGAGATGTTGGACAAAGGCCTGTCTTTTTCATCTATTAAAATCCATGCCTCTGCCATTTCAGCTCATTACAATATGGATCCTCCTATTTTTTCACATCCTCTACTACGACAGTACCTCAGAGGGGCAAAGAATATAAGACCCCCTAGGAGAGCACCAGTACCTACTTGGGACCTCAACTTTGTTTTAGAAAAACTAACACTGCCTCCATTTGAACCAGCCAGCGCAGCTGATCTAAAATTCTTGTCATGGAAAACTGCTCTGCTCCTAGCAATAACTTCAGCAAGAAGAGTCTCAGAGTTACAGGCATTGATGACTGTGGAACCTTTCCTCATTTGTCATCAGGACAGGGTTTCTCTTAGGACAAACCCAACATTCATGCCAAAAGTGGTCTCCAGTGTGGCCTTAAACCAAACCATTCATTTACCTACTTTCTACCCAAATCCCCAGAATAAAGGGGAAAAACTTCTGCACGTTTTGGATATACACAGGCAGCTGTGATTTTACTTGGACAAAAGAAAAGCTTTCAGAAAAACTGAGCAACTGTTTGTAGCTTATGCTGCAGGATCACAAGGAAAGCCTATTACAAAGCAGACCATCTCCAAATGGATAGGACACTGCATCCGATTCTGTTATGCACAACATGGTAAATCCGTGCCTAAGGGCATTAGGCCTCATTCTATCGGAACAGCAGCCACTTCAGCAGCTTTCCTCAGAGGGGTACCAACCAAAGACATATTAGAAGCTGCAACCTGGAGTTCAGCGCACACTTTTACCAAGCACTACCACCTACCTCTCTACTCCAAATCCAGACCAGGCTTTGCCACTGTAGTTCTGCAGGGCTTGTTAGCCTCACCAAATCCAATCAAGACCCAGCCACCCAACCTCAGCTTTGGGATTCTACCCAAGTGTAATGACTGCAACAGTGAAACACGATGAACATAGTACAGTTGTGTACCTACCATAAATGTAGATGTTCGAGTGTATTCACTGTTGCAGTCCAGGTTACCCACCCTCCATCCCCCTCTTTGCAGGGACTATTCTGTACTTCTCAACTCTATACAACCTATGTGGTGTATTTGCTTGTAGATGAAGGAAATGTTAATAGTAATATATGCATGGTTGTTTGGCATATTTTTCTATCTTTTCAGCCTTCCTATCTGGGGGCACCTGACATCTGGGGCAAGAAAAAAATGAAGAAAATGGCGTCTGTTGCAACTTTTATACCCCTGGCGCACTGACGTCAGGGAGGAGGCAACAGCAACCGATGCCGGACCAAGACTTTCGAACTCGGGCCAATTGCGGGTCGCCTGCCAGCAGGATAACCCAAGTGTAATGACTGCAACAGTGAATACACTCGAACATCTACATTTATGGTAGGTACACAACTGTACTTTCCTGAATCTCACAAGTTCCTCTTTAAAATTCCTACTGCAGATCCTGGGACCATTTCACAGGGACCCAAGGGCATTAAGGCTACTACTGCCAAAAATCCTACCCCCTCTGATAGAGATTCCAGGGCGCTGGATAGATGGGGTAAGAAGGCATACACTTCTGCAACCTTGGCCATTAAGACTTTAAACTGCCAGTTTCATATGTTAAAGTATCAGCAGCATATTATTGGATTGCTTAAACAGAAAATTATGTTGATTCCTGACTGTGTTGAAAATAAAGATTTACAGGATTTAATGCATTCTGCTGAACAAGTTGGAAAACATACTTTGCAATGTGGTTTTGATTCATTAGAGGCATCTAGCAGGGCTGCTGTCACTGGGTCTGTACGTAGAAGGCATGCTTGTCTTAAGGAGCAATCTTTGCCAGATCATGTTAAAGCTAAATTGCTGGATGCTCCCTTAAACCAAGACCACCTGTTTGGCAACAAAGCACAAGAAGTACATAAAAAGATGGAGGTAAAAGCTAAATCTATGCAAACTGTTAAAGATTTCCTGCAAGTACAGCCTCCCAGATTTAGTAGGCATTGGTCCTCTAAGAAGTGGTCCTTTCCTCCCTCTTCCAGGCCTTCTCAGTCCAAACCCAGAACCAGCAGAACACCCAGGCTTCAGTCCCAAGGTACTCATAGGACTAAGCAGTGGGGGCTCCCACTTCCAAAGCAGGGAGTAGTAAGACTCCCCACTATGGTAAACTGTCTCAATTACTTAACTTTAAAACTTCCAAGCCCTGTACAACTGACTGTTCCTTTAGAGGGAAAGATTGCCCTGCAGGCAAAAAATTGGGAACTCATTACCCAGGACAAATGGGTTTTAAATATAGTTTCCCAAGGATACAGATTCCACTTCCACTCCTTGCTGACCTCAAACGGTTGGCCAGATCCACTCCCAAATCAGTGGGCAGAGGCTCAAAAGCAAGTTCTCTCTCTCTCTTCAGTATCAGGGCTATTCAGCCTGTCCCAGAAGAGGAAAAGGGACAAGGTTTCTACTCAAGACTTTTCCTGGTGCCCAGAAAAGACAACTCCTGGCGTCCTATCCTGGACCTCACTATCCTAAACACATTTTTGGTGATCCCAAAATTCAAGATGCTAACTCTTCACCAGCTACTTCCTGTGCTAGGCAAGGATGCCTGGTTGGCAACACTGGATTTAAAGGAAGCCTACCTGCGCATCCCAATCAGGGAATCTTGTAGAAGATACCTATGCTTCAAAGCAAGCTACATGCACGATCAGTTCTCTGCACTGCCCTTTGGCTTATCTACTGCGCCCAGGGTATTCACAAAGTGCCTAGCTCCAGTCATTACATTTTGCAGGCAAAGAAATATTCAAATATACACATACCTGGACAATTATCTAATTCAGGCAGAAAGCCAGGGCTTACTATTGAATCATCTGGCATTTGTACAGAAATTGCTAAGTTCTCTGGGGTACACCATAAACGAAAAGAAATCACATCTTGTACCCTGACAACAAATTGTATTCCTGGGAGCAAGCTTGAACACAACTTCCCAGATGGCTTTCCTCACGCCAGAGAAACAAGTTCATTTGACAGCCTACTTCAAACTACTGGTCACAAAGACCCAGCTGCAAGGAAAATACTGCAAGTCCTGGGGTTCATGGCCTCCTGCATTCTCCTAATTCCATATGCAAGACTGCATATGAGGAAACTACAATGGTATCTAAAAAGCCTATGGTGTCAACATTCTCAGGATCTAGAAGCAATGATTCCTGTCATACCTTGTCTACAGAGTTCCTTTGGTGGGCAGAGGCCTTCCACCAAAACAAGGGACTGCCACTCATTCTACCCCCTGCCGCCCAAACCCTAACAACAGACACATCAGACTATGCATGTGGGGCTCACTTGGCAGGGAAGTGCATTCAGGGCAAATGGAACCCAAGTCAAATGCACCTGCATATCAATCAAAAAGAAATGTTAGCTGTACAGAATGCTCTGACAGCCTTCAAGGACCACATTCTTCCTGGACAATTAATGGTAAAGACAGACAACACCACTGTTATGTGGTACATAAACAAGCAGGGGGGGGATCCCACTCATACCCTCTCTGCAGACTAGCCATGGCTCTGTGGAACACATCCTTGAGCTACCAAGTGCACCTACATGCTCAATTCCTGCCAGGAAAGCTAAATACACTGGCAGATGAACTAAGCAGAAATCTCATGGACCCACATGAATGGAAACTGGAACCAAAGATGTTCAACATGTTGAGAAACAAATTGGGGAGCCCAGAGATAGACCTGTTTGCCTTCCCCCAGAACTACCAATTGGACAAATTCTGCACAAGGACTCCTCACAAACAAGCTTGGAAAGTGGATGCCCTGTCCTTCACCTGGAAAAAACCTATCTGTTTATGTCTTTCCTCCTCTGCCTCTCCTCTCCAAGGTACTACTAAAGATCAAACAGGACAAACCAAGGACGATACTGATTGCACCAGACTGGCCACACCAACACTGGTACCCCCTTTTGTGCAGTATGTCACTGCTGGCACCATGGCACCTGCCTCAGACCCCTGCCCTGCTGTTCCAGCAGGAGGGCCAGACTCTGCACCCACAGCTTCAAACCATGAACCTGGCAGCCTGGCTAATTACCTGATCTCTCTGTTACCATCCCTCAGTAAGCAAGTGTTGGATGCCATTCTGGAGGCAAGGAGGCCTAGTACTAGAAAATCCTATGCTGAAAAATGGAAAGGATTCTGTTCCTGGAACCAAACTTAGGATGGGCACAGCAGCGCCCAATTTACCTCAGATTCTTCAATACTTAACTGAGATGCTTCACAAGGACCTTTCCTTTTCCTCCATCAAAATTCATGCCTCAGCCATTTCAGCTCATTACAACACAGAAACACCCCTCTTCTCTCATCCACTGCTGAAGCAGTTCCTCAGAGGGGCCAAAAACCTAAGACCACCCAGGAGAGCCCCTACTCCACCCAGGGACCTTAACTTTGTATTGAAAAATGTCACTCTACCTCCTTTTGAGCCAGCTGCAAATGCAGAGTTGAAATTCCTTTCTTGGAAAACAGCCTTCCTTTCAGCCATCACTTCAGCAAGAAGGTTGTCTGAATTACAGGCCCTCGTGGCAGCGGAGACTTTCATCATCTTTCATGCGGGCAGGGTGTCCCTCAGGACCAATCCCTCCTTCATGCCCAAGGTGCTATCCAGTGTGGCCCTTAATCAGTCCATTTCATTTGCCAACCTTCTTTTCTAACCCACAGAACAAAGGGGAACAAATACTGCACTCCTTAGATGTGCACAGACAACTTAGATTTTACTTGGACAGGACTAAACCTCTCAAGAAATCTGAACAGCTGCTGGTTGCATTTGCTGCAGGGGCAGAAGGGAAGGCCATTTCAAAGCAAACCATTTTTAAATGGATAGGTCATTGCATTCATTTCTGCTATAAGCACCATGGAAAAGCTACACCACAGGGGATAAGACCACATTCAACCAGGGCTGCATCTACCTCTACAGCCTTTCTCAGAGGTGTCCCTACTAGGGACATACTAGAAGCTTCTACATGGAGTTCTATACATACCTTCACCAAGCATTACCTTTTGCCAATTTTCTCTAAATCCAGAGCTGGCTTTGCCACTGCAGTCTTGCAGGGCCTTATAGCTGGTCCTAATGCTTTCTAATTTCCTCCTCCCATCCTTAGCTTTGGGAATCTACCCAAATGTGATGACTGCAACAGTGAAACACGAAGAGCATAGTACAGTTGTGTACACTTACCATAAATGTAGATGTTCGAGTGTATTCACTGTTGCAGTCCTAGTTACCATCCCTCCAGCCCCCTGACTTCTATTGGCTATACCTCTATTCTTGTTTACTATGCTTAAAGCTTTTTGGTGTATTTGCTTTTTTGTTGGAGGTGTAACCTTGTATCTATAATTGTTTCCAATTATGGGTGCACCTGACATCTGGGGCAAGAAAAACTGATGTAATAGCATCAGCTGCATGCTTTATACCCCTGACTACCTGACATCATGGAAGATGAGACAGCAACTGATGCAAGACTTTGATAATCAGGCCGACTGAGGGCTACTGCAAGCAGATAACTCAAATGTGATTACTGCAGCAGTGAATACACTCGAACATCTACATTTATGGAAGTGTACACAACTATGCTTTTTATGTATTATAAAGGCTGGTTAAGTGGTCACTAATACTATTTGGCAGTGTGCCAGAGGCAGAGATTTTATTGTAGTCAGAAACTAAGATCCAATCCAGGATTGGGCCTTCATGATTTTTATTGGTAGGTCTAGTAATATTAGTGATTAGCTGGGTATAGTTGTAAAGGTTAATGTTGGTGGAAGGGACCTGATTAGAGCTATCAAGCCAGTTAATGTTAACGTCACCTAAGATGATATTTTCTTTTTTAATAATGTTAGTTGTTCAGGCAAGAATATCTTCAGGCATAGGAATGTTATTGCCTGGGGGATGTGTAGGACCATGATACAAAGGCTTTTACAGTTATTCAGTTTTAGGAAGGCTGCTGTCATTTAGCATCTCTGCCGTGCAGAATTGTGGAACAGGTTTTGTGTATGGAACTACAGTGAAGGCATATGGGTGTATCAAACCGACATCACCGCCTTTTTTCTGTAGTCTGTCTGTTCTAAGGAAAGTATAGCTGGGGAGGGGTAGGAATTCAGCATCTTTAGGTATATACGTTCACAGGTATGTGCTAGGCTATCGACCCTAGGGCCTATACAAGCCTAGCCAATGAGGTTCCCTGGCTCTCGCCACCCAAGAAAATTCTTTTCCTGTGCCCCTGTCGAGCAGAGCCACAGCAGTGACCCCGGGGTGAATTTCCTGATGTTCTTTGTGTTACACTGCTGCAGTCATCACACTTTGGTTATCCTGCCGTCGGGCAGTCCCGCAGTCGGCCAGAGTTCCAAAGTCTTGGTCCGGCGTCGGTTGCTGTCACTTCTTCCTTGACGTCAGTGCGCCAGGGGTATATAAGAGGCATCCGACACCATTTTCTTCAGTCTTTCTTGCCGCGCGGTGCCCGAAGCAGAAGCAGTTCGCAAGTGCCAGTCGGTCGACTCCTGAGATTTTCAAATCGAATTTCAGATCGAAGTCTTCAATGAAGCTAAGTACCCCATTGGGGAACCTTTTCTTGCCTCAGTCCGATGTCAGAAAAAGTTAGCAATTGCATTTCTTCTGGGAAGCAAATACCTCATAAGGACTTTCATTCTTATTGTATTCCTTGCCTAGGCGCAGACCACGACGTCACAGGTTGTCAGTTTTGTGCTAGGTTTAATAAACGAACTATTAAACGTCTGTTTGATTTCGCCCGACATTACTTTGGTAGGAAATTTAATTATACCATGCCGTCGGAGCAACTGACGACCAGCATGCATAAAAAATGCAAGGATAAGGACATGCAGCCTAGACCCAAACCAGACTCCGAGGCCTCTGCTGGGCCAGTCGCCGGTTCTCCGGTTTTCAGTGAGGTGCCTACGCCCTGACGACCACTGATTTAGTTAGAACCCCAGATGGCTTCTGATTCCCAAGCGGAGAGTACTAAGCTGCCGCAGCCTTCTTCTTTGGGCCCTTCCGACTCCAGAGCAGAAGGAGATTCTGGTACAGTAGAATCGCCGTCAGTTGCAGAAGGTGTCTTCAGACCGACTACACTCACCATTAAATTTTATGCTAAGCTAAAAACTCCTTTAAAAACAAAAAAGACTGTGCATCAGTCTCCAGTACAAGGCCCTATGCCTAAGAAACAGATGCTTAAGATGGCTGAAGATTTAATTACCCTAATCAGGAGTTCCCATCCCCCTCCTGATAAAAGGCCAAGGCAAGAGGAGGATTATGCTTCCTCTGACCAGGTTTCAATTTCCTCAGATTCTTTTGAGGAACAGGAATACTCTCTTCCCCCTTATGAAGATTCTGATGTTGAAGAGTCTATTCCCTCAGCATCTCCCCCAGAAGACTACTCCTTTGGGGAAACTTTACATACCATGAGGGAACATTTCCACTGGGAAGGCCAGGATTACTCTGATTCCAAGAAAAGGCTCCGAGAGTTCCTTTTACTACCCCAGCACAGACCACTTGCTATCCCTCCCGTGTTAGACATTGTGGATGATGTTTACTTAGAATCTAGCCTTAACCCAGACTCTCTACCTCCTGCTCCAGCCAAACCAGATACTACAGAGTCCCTGACTCACACAAATTCCTATATAAAAGCCCTGTTGCTGACCCAGAAAGCATTTCCCAGGGTCCCAAAGGGGTTAAGGCCTCTATTGCTAAAAATCCTGTACCCTCTGAAAGGGATTCCAGAGCACTAGATAGATGGGGAAAGAAAGTATACACCTCAGCTACTCTAGCTGTGAGGGCCTTAAATTGCCAGTTTCACATGCTGAAATATCAGCAATTCCTGATGTCGCAATTAAAACAAAAAAATGAACACACATTCAGAGCAGCCTGATTTCAAGGAAATGCAGGATTTGTTGCATGCAGCAGAACAGGTGGGCAAACATACTTTACAATATGGATTTGATTCATTGGAAGCTTCCTGTAGAGCAGCAGTGACTGGGTCTGTTATACGTAGACATGCTTGGTTAAAAGAACAAACCCTGCCTGATCATGTTAAAGCAAAGTTATTGGATGCACCTTTACAGCAGGATGTTTTATTTGGTGTAAAAGCAGAAGAGGTTTTAAAGAAAATGGAGGATAAGGCAAAATCTATGCAGATGGTCAAGGATTTTTTACAGGTTCAACCCCTTCGCTTCAGCAGAAATTGGCCAACAAAAAACTGGTCCTTTCCAGCTTCTGACAGACCACAGAGGGGCAAATACAGACGCCCAAGGGGCAGAGGTCAGCCACAAGATCCTTACAAACCTCGCCAATGGGGTGCCGCAACCCAGAAAGGAGGAGAAGACAGGCCTCAAGTTAACAGAAGGCAAACACAATGACTTAACCCTCAGATTGCCAAGCAAATCCCTCTTGGCAGATCCCTTGGGAGGAAAATTAGCTCTCTTTGCAGACAACTGGCACATCATCACAAAAGACAAATGGGTCCTAAACATTGTCTCGCAAGGATACAGATTCCACTTTAACACCTTGCCAAGAATAAAAGGAATGCCAAACGTGCCACCAAATCAATGGGCAGAGGCACAAAAACAGATTACAGCTCTCATGGACATGAGAGCCATTCAACAGGTACCTACACAGGAGCAAGGACAAGGATTTTACTCGAGACTCTTTCTAGTCCCCAGAAAGGACAAAGCCTGGAGACCCATTCTGGACCTTTCAATTCTAAACACTTATCTGCAAGTACCCAAATTCAAGATGCTAACACTACAGCAGCTTCTTCCCATGCTGGGCAAAAAGGCTTGGCTGGTAACGTTGGATCTCAAGGAGGCATACCTACATGTCCCAATCAGAGAAAACTGCAGAAGATATCTCCATTTTATTGCAGGTTCAACCCATTATCAATTCTCTGCACTGCCCTTTGGCTTATCTACTGCGCCCAGGGTCTTCACAAAATGCCTGGCACCAATAATTGCAGACAAAGAGGAATTCAAATATACCCATACCTTGACGACTGCCTTATTCAAGCAGAAAGCAAGGACATTCTTTTACAGCATCTGGCGTTTGTCAAACACCTTTTAAGTTGCCCAGGGTACACAGTAAACGAAAAGAAATCAAAACTAGTGCCCTCACAGAACATAATATTCCTGGGTGCCAGCTTGAATACAACAGCCCAGATGGCTTATCTCACGCCAGACAAGCAACAACAGCTGACTCAATACTTCAGAATGATGGCAACAAAGACCCAACTCCCTGCAAGAAAAATTCTGCAGGCCTTGGGATTCATGGCATCTTGCATACTCCTAATACCATTTGCAAAACTGCATATGAGGAAATTACAATGGTACCTGAAAAGCGTATGGACTCAGCACAGCCACAGCTTGGAAATAATGATACCACTCATTCCCTGCCTTCAACAGGAGTTTCTATGGTGGGCACAGGCATGTCACCTCAACAAGAGTCAGCCTTTTACCTTACCTACAGCCAGGCAAACTATAGCAACAGATGCATCGGACTATGCCTGGGGAGCACACATGGCAGGACAGTGCATTCAGGGCAAATGGGCTACAGATCAAAGGCATCTGCATATCAATCAAAAAGAAATGCTAGCTGTACAGAATGCCCTAACAGCTTTCAAGGACCTCTTACATCCAGGACAACTCCTAATAAAGACGGACAATACCACAGTAATGTGGTACATAAACAAGCAAGGGGGCACACACTCCTACCCCCTATGCAGGCAAGCAATGACCTTGTGGAACACAGCACTGACTTACCAAGTTCAACTACAAGCACAATTTCTGCCAGGAAAGAAAAACACATTGGCAGACGACCTAAGCAGAAACATCATGGACCCCCACGAGTGGAAACTAGATCCACAAGTATTTGCAATGATAACTCAAAAATGGGGCTGCCCAGACATAGATCTGTTTGCCAACCCCCAAAACTACCAACTTCGAAAATTTTGCACAAGGACATTCCACCCACTAGCTTGGAAACTGGACGCCCTCTCATTCAGTTGAAAACATTAACAGTGTATGCCTTTCCTCCACTGCCTCTTCTAGCAGAGGTGCTGCTGAAAGGCAGATTAGACAGGCCACAAATGATACTCATTGCTCCAGACTGGCCACGCCAGCACTGGTATCCAATACAAAGGAACATGGCCCATGGTCCACCATGGATTTTACCACAAATTCCTCACCTGCTCACTCAGCAAGACAATCAGATTCTACACAGCCAGCTCAAGACTTTAAATCTGGCTGCATGGCAAATTACCTAAACAACCAGCCAACACCTCTATCTAAAGCTGTTATGGATGTCACTCTGGAAGCCAGGAGGGCCCAGCACCAGGAAAGCCTATTCAGACAAATGGAAAAGATTTTGCGCCTGGAACCAGGCTAAAGGCCAAAATCACCTTGTTCCAAACATTCCCCAGGCTAAAGGCCAAAATCACCTTGTTCCAAACATTCCCCAGATTCTACAATATTTAACTGAGATGTTGTACAAAGGACTTTCTTTTTCATCTATTAAGATCCATGCCTCAGCGATTTCAACTCACTACAACACGGATCCTCCTTTATTTTCACATCCACTCCTAAGACAGTACCGCAGAGGGGCTATGAACATAAGACCTCCCAGGAGAGCACCAACACCAACTTGGGATCTCAACTTTGTTCTGGAAAAGCTTACACTGCCGCCCTTTGAACCAGCTATTTCAGCTGATTTAAAGTTTCTATCATGGAAAACTGCCCTGCTGCTAGCAATAACTTCAGCTAGAAGAGTCTCAGAGCTACAGGCCCTAATGGCAGTGGAGCCTTTACTCATTTTTCATCAAGACAGAGTCGCTCTACGAACTAACCCTTCCTTTATGCCAAAGGTGGTATCCAGTGTGGCCCTAAACCAAACCATTCATTTACCCACCTTTTTCCCAAATCCCCAGAACAAAGGAGAAAGACTCCTGTGCTCTTTGGACATTCACAGGCAATTACATTACTACTTGGATAAAACTAAGGCTTTCAGAAAATCTGACCAGCTCTTTGTATCCTGTGCTGCAGGATCACAGGGAAAAGCTATCTCAAAACAGACCATCCCAAAATGGATAGGACATTGTATACGTTTCTCCTACACACATCATGGGAAACCGGTACCTGCTAGCATTAGGTCCCACTCCACCAGGCCTACAGCTACATCAACAGCCTTTCTCAGGGGGGTACCAACCAAGGATATTTTGGAAGCTTCAACTTGGAGTTCAGTGCACACCTTCACCAAACACTATCACTTACCTCTATACTCTAAGACTAGAGCTGGCTTAGCCACTGCAGTTCTGCAGGGCCTTCTAGCCTCTCCAAACCCTGTTTAACTCCACCACCCATCCTTAGCTTTGGGATTAAACCCAAGTGTGATGACTGCAGCAGTGTAACAGTGTGCCTCTTGTATATCCCTGGCGCACTGACGTCAGGGAAGAAGCGACAGCAACCGATGCCGGACCAAGACTTTAGAACTCTGGCCGACTGTGGGACCGCCTGACGGCAGGATAACCCAAGTGTGATGACTGCAGCAGTGTGAACACTCGAACATCTACATTTATGGTAGGTACATCCAATTGTCAAAATTTCTCTTAAAGAGAGCTAATAACGAGCTTTGCTTAACATGAATGGGTAGCCTATTCTAGACCAAGGGAAGTCTCTGGGACGTGAATCTATCCCTCCAGCATGTTCTGTTTATTGTGGTGACAAGGTTTAGGTCCCTGGAGCGTGTGGTTTGGAGATATTGGGATTTCTTTAAGTGTAGCATGTCCATCAGATCTGAGCTAGACATGGCTTTGTATGTTAGGCAGAGATAAGAAAAACACACTCCAAAAGAACCAATGCAGGTTCAACCAAAAATTCAATTCGATTTAGAACCACTGTGAAAGATAAATGAAGGCACCAGCACTGTAACACGAAGAATTGATTCCAACACTGCACAGACTAAGCAAACGCTTTCACCAGTAACCTGGCTTCTTCAGAGTCTAACATTACAACTCACAATGTTTAAAACAAAGCTAATATACTCTCCACACTCATCCAATTACAACCAATTAATTAATCAAAAAATTAAAAAATTAACTAAATAAATAACAACTGGTATATCAACAGAATAATATAATGTTTGAACACTATTGATTACCATTTAAAATTGATAATACAAACAAATAAATAAATGATTATACTCAATAAATATTGTGTAATTAAAAACATTTTATCTAAATAATGCTACTTAAATATTTCAATTGAGGTTTTAAAGAAATACAATCATTTAATCCCGGGCGAGTATAATCATTTATTTATTTGTTTGTATTATCAATTTTAAATGGTAATCAATAGTGTTCAAACATATTATTCTGTTGATATATCAGTTGTTATTTATTGTTTAGTTAATTTTTTGATTAATTAATTGGTTGTAATTGGATGAGTGTGGAGAGTATATTAGCTTTGTTTTAAACATTGTGAGTTGTAATGTTAGACTCTGAAGAAGCCAGGTTACTGGTGAAAGCGTTTGCTTAGTCTGTGCAGTGTTGGAATAAATTCTTCGTGTTACAGTGCTGGTGCCTTCATTTATCTTTCACAGTGGTTCGAAATCGAATTGAATTTTTGGTTGAACCTGCATTGGTTCTTTTGGAGTGTGTTTTTCTTTGCTGTTATTCAACTCAGTGTTGGTGAGTGGGGCGCCTTGCTCTAAGGACATGGAGAATATATTGCAGGAACTTACTGCGGTCATTGAGAAGCTACGGAAGGTGTATTGTGAGGGGGTGCGTGAGACAAGTGGTGAACAGGGCAACAGTCCCACTGACACGCAAATGGATTTATACACCTTACATTCTCCTGGTTCTATCACCCCAGGACAGAGAAACAACAATCCAGTACTATATAGTGGTGTGGTGACCGGCGTTCAACGAAACCAGGAAGTAGCGGAGATATCTGAGTCAGCGCCGCCTCCTGCACCTGTGAGTAATGCTCAGAAGCAAGATATGTCGACATGGTTTGAAGCGCTGAGTTTCGAAGTTGGTTCGGAGGTTCTTGAGGCTGTGGTTAATCGTACAACGAACAAGGACATTTACTCTCCCACTCTTAAGGAGCAAATATTCCATTATGAAAAGTTATGTAGAAAGTATAGAGCGATGCAGTTGGATAATTTGTTCCTGGTAAAATCGAGGGAACTGAAGTAAGTTCCTAAGGGGTTACGGCTATGGAAGATGCCAATGGGTGTGGAAATGGACTCGGACATTTTTCATGACCTTGTGGGGTTGTTTCAAAAAGCAGGTATGGAGCTTCTTGATCTAATTATTCGTAATAACAATAATAGACTTGTTAGTTTACGGGAGGAGATCAACAAGCTTTATCTAAGCATTACATCTGACTTATTGTTTCTTCAGTACAAAGCTAACTTTGAAAGAGTGATTAAAAACATTGAGGTTTTTGTTGAGAAAAACAGAGCAACTAAGCACAAGAAACTGGCTAGGGATGCAGCGGATTATAAAAATCAAGTAGCATACCCACCGGGAAGGAAAATGAGTCATCCTATTGACTTAAAGATGCCATTGATAATATTATGGATACGGCACAGGAATCATGTTTTGATGAAGGGGAGAATTTTTTAGACCCACAGGTTTTCCCGCGCAGGTCAGAAAGGCTGATGAACAAGCAGCCGCAAATGATGAAATCCCCGCATCAATATCCAAAAAGAAGGAGGGTGAACTACTAGATTCCGGTTTTTGTAGAGAAAACAATGGAATCAATTGTACTGTGGACTTTAATGTTTGTTTTGATATCATGTTGGAATTTCACCCTAATTGTGATTCATCTGTGGAAAAGACATGTGATATGCAATTTTTAAGTGAGCAAAATGTAAATGATGTTGATAACATAACAACAATGCAAGCACAGTATATATGTGAGGATGAAATGGTCAATTTGAATGGGATTCAAGATAGAAGTAGTGATGTGAATTTTTGTAGGCCTACAATGTACAATGATTCTAGCAATTTTATGGAAGGGGGCACTTCTTTGATAAACAACAATGGCCTTGATGAGTGTGTGCTTCCATTAACATGTGAAATTGTTAGAAACAGATGCTTTACAATATACAACTACACTGAACTTGTTGTTAGTGATGTGTATTTTGAATTATTTAGTAAGGGCATAAATTTTGTACCAAACTTTAAACTTGACATTGCACAAGTTTTACTCAATTTAAAGTTATTTATAAGGAAACTTAACTTACAACTATATTTTTCTGTTCGGGGCCCAGGTGCTGTGTCTACCTTGGATGGGAACACATCAACAGGGATTAAAAGAAAGAGTAGTTTTATGCCCCCTTCGAACCCGGAAATCAGTGGATTCGAACAAGTGGTAGAATATGAGTTTAGGAAAATTTGTATGCAAAAATGTGTAATTGTAGATAATTTATCTGAAAATGAAAGAAAGGTTATACATGAATTATGGTCAACACAACAGTTTAGATGTATGAGACCAGACAAAGGAGGGGGGATGGTCATTATGAACAAAATAGACTATAGTGGTCATATATTCAAGTTACTGGAGGTGAGGATACATATGTCAGAGCATCTATTAATGAAACCAATAGGGCCTATAAGAGGATAGATATGTTTTTGCTTGATGCCTTATACCAAGGTGTCATTAATGAGATGGAGTATGACTATCTTTTAGTTAAGTTTCCGACCATGCCCAAACTATTTGGAATCCCGAAAGTCCATAAAGGAACAGAAAATTTACAGTTTAGACCAATTGTTTCAGCAAAGGGCTCAAAGACAGAACCAATGGCAGCCTTTGTTGACTATTTCTGTAAAAAGGCACTTATGGATGCTGACCGTATACTTAAAGATTCGTGGCATTGTTTGGAAAGGCTAGGAAGGATTCAAGGCATTGGGAATGAAACTTTTGGTTTCTTGACTGTTGATGTAATCAACCTATTTTCGGTGATTCCGCATCAAACAGGGCTGGAATTGTTTTATGATAGTCTTTTGACTAGTTCCAGTTTTGACAAGGATAGATTAGAAATATGTCATGACTTGATGGAAATGATTTTGCACAATAACTTTGTACAATTTGATGGGGAGATTTACCAACAAAAGACAGGGGTGGCGATGGGTGCTCGTTGTGCCCCTGTCTATGCCAATTTAGTTCTATGGGCATGGGAAAAACGATATGTATTTGATTCAAAATACAAGGATAATATTCTCTTGTATTGTAGGTTTCTTGATGACCTCCTTATTTTATGGAAAGGTGATGAGGAGAGTGTGAAGGAATTCTTTACTTATATCAACAAAACTACAGATTTTCTTAGATTCACTTTTACATGGAACAAGGAGGTAGTAAACTATCTGGACATTACTTTATATAAAACAGAGGAGGGGTTAGTGAGTACAATATACAGGAAGCCCAGCTACTCCAATTCGATGTTGCACTATACAAGTTGCCATCCCTTGCATCAAAGGAGAGGGGTAGTTAAGGGCCAGATGGTCCGGATATGTAGGTTAATTAGTAATGATGATCTGTTCAAGAAGGAAATGTACACATCGATCGGAATGTTCTTGGAAAGGGGATATCCGCTTTCGATGTTGGTTAGAATAAAAAAAGAAGTATACAGAAAAAGAAGAAATAGCTATAGTCCTATTTTAAGAGGTCATGGCCATGAAGGGGGCAATATTGGTGGCAGTAATAATATAGTCACCAATATGAATAGAGCAAAATTTGTTCTAACTTACAATGAAAAAGCAAATGAATTGAGTTCCAGTCTAAGGAACCTGTGGAAATATTTTTTATGTAGGGATACTAGAGAGATTTTAGGTGATGCCCCAATGATTGTTTATGGAAAAGGAGAAAATCTGAAGAACATCCTTGAAAGAGAAGGTAAAATTAATATTAGATCTTGTATGAGCAAATGTGGCTCATGCAAAGGATGTAGATTTATAGCAGTAGGGGCATATATATGTGTTGTAGGCTATCAACGTACAATATCATGTCCAGGTGCTTGCAATTGCAACACTAGAAATTGTGTGTATATCGCTTCGTGTATGTCATGCGATGCATTTTATGTGGGCATGACTACACGAAGTTTGAAAGAAAGAATAAGAGAACATGTTAGTTCCATCAGAAGGAAAGATGAATATAATGCACTTTATTTACATACTAAGGTATGTGTTCATTTTTTATTATAGATAGGGTTAAACCCAACATCAAATGTGACATCCAAAATAGGGTAGCAAGATTAGAAATGGAATGGCAACTTAGGCTCAATGCTACTAGGTGCCCGGGATTAAATGATTGTATTTCTTTAAAACCTCAATTGAAATATTTAAGTAGCATTATTTAGATAAAATGTTTTTAATTACACAATATTTATTGAGTATAATCATTTATTTATTTGTTTGTATTATCAATTTTAAATGGTAATCAATAGTGTTCAAACATTATATTATTCTGTTGATATATCAGTTGTTATTTATTGTTTAGTTAATTTTTTAATTAATTAATTGGTTGTAATTGGATGAGTGTGGAGAGTATATTAGCTTTGTTTTAAACATTGTGAGTTGTAATGTTAGACTCTGAAGAAGCCAGGTTACTGGTGAAAGCGTTTGCTTAGTCTGTGCAGTGTTGGAATAAATTCTTCGTGTTACAGTGCTGGTGCCTTCATTTATCTTTCACAGTGGTTCGAAATCGAATTGAATGTTAGGCAGAGATCACCTCGGAGTAGGCGATATGCGACAGAGTAGAGCTGGAGTTTTTTTAGACGGTCAGTGTATGACATCTGTTTGAGGCCAGTAATCCTCTTAGTTAGGTATTTCTCTGGCCTTTCTAGCTGTTGCAGATGTCTTGCGCGGTGCATCCCAAATGGGGTGTTGTACTCTGTAATGGGTCTGATGAGGGATGAGTAGAGAGAAATGATGACCTCTCTTTTTCTGGAGGAGAACCCGTTTGTGATGAGGTGTGCCATGTAGAAGGATTTCCTGACTAATGTGGCGACATGATTATCAAAGGATAGACAACTGTCCACCTGTGTCCCAAGGTCTCTTATCACACTTGCTATGTTTAGTAGGCTACCACCTATGTGGTAATTCATGAGTACGGTGTTATTCCCAAAGGGGATGACAATGTACTTCTTGGCATTGAGCTTTAGGCCATGACTTTGACACCAAGCATCCGTCTCAGTGAGGCCTCTTTGTAGAATGTCCACATCCTTAGGCAAATTGATTATGACTCCTAATTTGCAGTCGTCTGTGAATTTCATTAGCTGTATTAGCCTGGACTTCAGTGAAGTAGATACCCAACAGGAAAAGACCCAGGACCGAACCCTGTGGTACTCCGCTTGGCACTGGTCTGAAGTCGGATTTGGAGTCGGCTACTTTCACTGTGTGGGTTCTGTCAGTGAGCCAGTTGGCCACCCATCTTGTGACATAGGAGGCAAGAGATACTGAGTACACCACCACGATTAAAATATTGCAACTTTAATAAATGAATTGAAAAACTCACTAAAACTGTCACAAAAGCTTAAAAGCATATGAAACATCAAATGATAAGCGCTTTCGGCAGGATTGCCTTCTTCAGATCATAACTTCCTGTGTTTCATGCCACATCTTTAAACAAAGATTCACCAGTCAGGTTAATTCCTTTATTATTAGCTCCTCCTACACACAGGCTGTTAATCACTTGCTTGGAGGTAAGCAAGCTTCTATTTTTAGCCAATAGAAAGATATTTCTGCTTCAGAATAGGTTTCAATGCAACCATGGCATTTAAGCCTGGGGGTGATTGGCTCTTAAGTTGTTTATCCACCCAATTTCAGGAATCTCCATGTTGTTGTGAACATCCCCAGCTCTAGATCCTATCGGCTCACGTTCTATAGCTTTAAAGCTAAAGTGATGGGTTGGGTTTCAGTTAATGTGAGATGCTAGTGCATTTTTCATATCCTTCCGTCGAATATCTCGGAAATGACATAAAACCCTGTCTTTCAAGCATTGATCAGTTTTGCCCATGTAGAAACTAGGACAAAGGTGACAGCATGTTAGATATACAAGATGCTCATTGTTGCAACTAGCTTTGACATCAAATATATAGTTATTCAAGCATAGTATTGGCACAATGGGAATCAACACATGTTTTGTGTGATAAGAACCCTTGGTTTACCAATATTTTTTATTGTGGACATTTTGCGGATGATATTTTTATTCTTTGGAATGGGAATGAAGTTCAGCTCAAGTCTTTCTCTGAGTACCTTGAAACCACTACAGAATTTTTGAAATTTATGCTTAAGCACTCTAGGGACGAAATAGATTTTCAAGACATAAAGCTACATTTAAATCAAGTTAGTGAATAAGCACAAGTGTCCATAGGAAAAGCACTTGGAAGAACCATTTTTTGCATAGGAGCAGTATGCATCCTGGATTTGTCCACAGGAACATCTATGAGAATCAACTGATACGGATCTCCAGGTTATGTACAGATGATCATATATTGCAGAAGGAATGCAGGCAACTAGAAGTAAATCTATCCAACAGGGGCTGCAACAGAGATGACCTGACAGCTAAAATCCATCCGGAAACCTTAAGAAGAACGAAAGGACATCCCTATTTCTCTAGGTGTAGTACTGACCATGTGATATTGAATACACGACAAGATACAAGGCATTTTGAAGGAAATAATCTGAATTGCGTACCGACCTTTAGCACTGACCATCAAAAGGTATGTGATATCATTAAAAGGTTCTGGCCTGTCTTGACTGAAGATGATAAAATAAAAAGCATTGTAGGAGAAAGGATTAATTGTTTAATTGATTGAAGGTGTTGGATCTATTTAAACTAATGGCGCAAATTTTGTTGCTGACTCTGTTGATCTTTCCGTGCTAGGAAATGAAAGCGCTTAGTCCGTTTGCTGTTTCGTTTGGTTTTGATTTTTATTGGATTAATAAATAGTTCATTTATCACATTAGAGGTGGCCTTTATTGTGCTGGAAAACTACTGGAGATTTTATGATTATCGGTGGTTATATACTTAAGTCGTTCCACTTGGATTACTAATCGTAGGAGAAAGACCGAGGTTTACGTTCAAAAGCAAGAAAAATATCAAAAGACTTCTTTGTAATAAAGATGGTTTTCCTCAGAAAAACATCAACATTTTGAGACAAAGTAGTCACAAATGCAGAAGATGTAAAGCTTGTCAATTCATAGATAATAATAACACTTATCCATCCAGTTACAGGCAAGAGCTATATATTTAATGTCAAAGCTACTTGCAACAGTGAACATCTTGTATATCTAGCATGCTGTCACCTTTGCCCTTGTTTTTACATAGGCAAAACTGATCAATGCTTTAAAGACAGGGTTTTATGTCATTTACGAGATATTCGACAGAAGGATATGAAAAATGCGCTGGCATCTCACATTAACTCAAACCCAACCCATTACTTTAGCTTTAAAGCTGTAGAATGTGTGGCAATAGGACATAGAGCTAGGGATGTTCACAACAACATGGAGATTCGTGAAACTGGGTGGATTAACAACTTAAGAGCCAATCGCCCCCCAGGCCTAAATGCCATGGTTCCATTGAAACATATTCTGAAGCAGAAACGTCTTTCTATTGGCTAAAAATGGAGGCTTGCTTACCTCCAGGCAAGTGATTGACAGTCTGTGGTAGGAAGAACTAATAATGAAAGAATTAACCTGATTGGTGAGTCTTTGTTTAAGGATGTGGAATGAAGCACAGGAAGTTATGATCTGAAGAAGGCAATCCTGCTGAAAGAGTTTATCATTTGATGCTTCATATGCTTTTGAATTTTTGTGACAGTTTTAATGTTTTTTTTAATTCGTTTATTAAAGTTGAAATATTTTAATTGTGCTGGTGTACTCAGTATCTCTTTGCCTTGTCCTGAGACACCTTTAGTAGTGGGGACTTATCCTTTGCCATCTTATGACATAGGGATTTATGCCTAGTCCAGTGAGTTTATCTATAATACCAGAGTGGGGGATGGTGTCGAAAGCCTTGGCGAGGTCAAGATAGGCTGTGTGCACCACCTTACCCTCGTCTACGGCTCCGGTGAATGCTTTGAAGAAGTCATTCAGGTTTAGGAGGCATGATCTACCTTTCACAAACCCAAACTGAGTGGGGTTCAGAATTTGAAGGTTACTTATGTCTTTGTTAAAAGCTCTGGGATGGTGCATTCCATGGCCTTGCAGACCAGGCTCGTCAGATTAATGGGGTGGTAGTTCCCGGGGTCAGTGGTGGCACCCCCTTTGTGGAGTGGGATAACAGTCGCTGTGTTTCATTCCATAGGCACAAAGCCTGAAGTGAGGCTGTGGCTGAACATGGTACTTGGGTGGGGTGCCAGTTCGTTCTGTAGTTCGTGCAGAATGCAGCCTGGGATGTTGTCCGGTCCCATGGATGCTGTGTTCTTGGCTTTGGATAGTGCAGTCTTTACGTGCGCGACCGTGATTTCAGGGGCTTTGCAGTCATCTGGCATGGGGATGGACCCTTTGGGGAGTGAGGGGGAGGTGAAGTTAGCACTGAACCTTCTGTCAGGATGTTGGCAATATCAGTTGGTTTGGTAGATTTAGTGCCATTGTGCTGTAGTTCAGAGCAGATCTGAGTGTTGCCATTGAGATTCTTGACATAGCTGTAGAAAGCTCTGTGGTTGTCTTTAGAATCCATGGCGATTTTATTTTTGTAACTAGCTTTGGAGGATTTTTGAGGGATCTCAGCTTCTTGCTGAGGCTGACCGAGGGAGTTGCTGCAATCATGGGATTTTACTCTTTTTTTGCAACAGTTTCTTCCTTCTGTTGTAGAGTTTGTTTATGGTAGGGTACCACCAAATGGGCTTCCTTCTTTTGGAGGATAGTGCCTTGGTTTTGTTGGGGATGACACGGTCCATGCACTCGTGTATGTGCTTATACAGTGCATCTGTATATGATTCAGCAGTCATGCCTCTAATTTCCATCTGTGTGTGTGCAGTGACGTTGCCACTTCTGACACAAGAAGCATGAAGTTGGCTTTAGAGAAGTTTTTTACGGTGGTTTCCTTAATGGGGGGGGGCTGGATATGGATGTCTAGGGTGATTAGCTTGTGGTCGGACCTGACCAGCGAGGATTTAACCTCTGGTATGGAGCATCTGTTACCCATATTAGTAATGACCAGATCCAGGATGTCACCACCCCTGGTAGGGGTATGGACAAGCTGGTCCAGGGCGTTGGAATTGATGAATTCCAGAAAACGTGCAAATGAGTTAGTACAGGAGTAGTTTTCCCAGTTGATGGAGGGGTAGTTGAAATCTCCCAAAATCAGGGTAATTGGGCTGTACCTTAATGTTATCCAGTATATTGAGAAACATGGAGTGGGCGTCCTGTGGCATGGCGGGGGATCTGTACCATGCTGCAGCCTGAATTGCAGTCTTGCCCAGTGTTAATTGTACTTGGATAATTTCGGATGCATTATGTTGAGCAACTAGCCTGGAAGTGTGGCTATCCTTTATGAATATGGACACGCCTCCTCCTTTAGTGTTTCGGTCCAGGTTAGGTGGCTGAAAGGTTTGGTAAGAATTTTAGCTTGGTAATGCAGGGGTGCTCTCTGGAGCCTTAAACCAGGTCTCTGTCACTGCACAGATGTCTGTGTTCTCCATCTTAAGTAGAGCCTCGAGTGAGTGCATTTTGAGGTTTAGACTTCTAGCATTGAGTAGCATTATTCTTAGATTTCGCTTGTTTATATCTGCTATGGTAGTATGCTTGAGCCTTGCCTAAAAAAGGCACTATAGGGGCATCAAGAGCCTTAGCCAGTGTCCGGAAACCCAGCGGCAACAGATGCAGGCCATCTCTGACAAAACATCGTGGCCTGTCGATCATGTCGTCCCAGACAGACAGATACTGGATCCCCTTGGAATGACACCAGAAGCTTAGCCAATTGTTAAAGTCAGTCATTTTGTCCTTGGGATGTTGTCCGGTCCTGTGGTATCATTCTGGGCGATGGCAGGATGCTACTTAGGGCTAGTGTCATACCAGCCTTGGCAACATGGTCAGAGAGCTCCTCTATGCCTCTTTTCATGTATTCTAAGGAGGTACTTCTCTGGTCTTTCACTCCATCATGGACAATGATAGACTCATACTTGTACTTCTTGTGGAGTGACCTGAGTGCGTGCATTATATGGCAGATCCTGGCACCCGACACGCTGCTGACAGTAACTTTCTCTTTGTTTAGCCTGGTGAGAAGGGACATCAGTGTGCCTGACTATAGCATCTCCAGTGACTAATGTGTTGGGTACATTGTTTTGGTTTATGGATTGAGGTTGAGTGGCACACTGATTTTGTGGGCTATGTGTCGTTCTGGTAGTGTTGCAGGGTGATGGTTGCTTGTGTTTCAGCTTTGGAGGTCTCTGTTGTTTGAGTATTCTTACTGAGAGCCTCCACAAATGTGTGTGTGTGTTTTGTGTTACTATGTGCGGTGTGGTGTTAACCTTCTCATCTTGACTGTCTAGTCTTGGCTGGAGAGAGCTTGGCTTCCAGTTTGGCTATATAGGTGCATCTCTCAAAGGTTGTGGTGCTGGGTGGTAGGAGGAGAGGGTTGTCAGTGTACATGAGGCAATTGCTACATTGCTGCAAGATGCCCAGATTCATCATGTGTACAGGAGAAAACACCAGGAGCTGACCCTTGCACATGCTTGGTTAGTGCTTATTACTTTAAGTACTAGGAACTGATTTCCTCTTGATAAGTGAGGAAAGTTGACTGCTGCAGTAATTTGTAGATCATTTATTGCTTGCAACGAGATTTGGACAAGGGCTGAGTACAAGGAAACAGTTTTGAGTGTTAAAACTAGAAAACTGGCTAGTTCTAAGGGAAGCAGACTTTCTGGCACCGGGAATAGTTTAACTATAGTTAAACACAGATGTGCAAAACCACGTAAACACGAGTTTTTACACAGAAAGATGAAAGGGGAAGAGATCGCCAAAAATGGTCAAATAAAATACAGATTCTAAGCTGAAACCACTCCTCCAGTGACAGGTAGGCAGTTTCAAAGCTCACCACTCTCACTGATGAACAGAGAAGCTTCTCTCTATCTTAAAAAGGTCTGAGCAACACAGAAACTTACAAATGGTCCAGAATTCAGCAAAATCTGAAAAACAGATTCTACTAGTTCTAAAAGAACGAGAAATGAGTAGCGAGATAGGATTTTTTTTCCAAAAATTAAAGCAGATACAGGAATAAAAACACTTTTAAAGCAGAAAAAATGTTGTATCATTGAGTGTGCAGCCCTTTACAGTTAAACAGATGAAAAAAAAACACTTAAAATCGATAAATTAAAGTGCAAACAGTGTAAGAAATTCAAAAAAACAGTTCAAATAAGTAGCAACATTAATACAAAATGGTCGGAATAATGCAGCTAGCAAAAATAAGCAATAAAAAGCAAAACAGAGGTACTTAATCCACTCAAAGTCTCCCTTTAATATATGGTTTTAACCAAGTCTCTGTAACGGCAGTGAAATCAGATTTATTTTGGCTTAACTAGGCATGTAGGTGTGGGATTTTGTTTCTTATGCTTTGAAGATTGATGGCAGCGAAGTTTAGGGATTTTATGGAGTTAGCTGGGTTGTAAGAAGCAGGGGAGGACCAGGATTTGAATGTATTTCTTCACATTGAATTAGGTTGCAGTGGGTAGGGAGAGTTACAGGTTGCAGCTGCTTTTTAGTTTTGTGGTGGAAGTCTAAAGCAGAGTTTGTATAGCGGTTGTGTTGAATGGGAGTATTTTCTGTTTGGTTTGTATAATTATGTCTGTTGCATATAGACTACTAGAGCCTACTGCAGAGTAGCTTGGGAGAGATTGTGTAAGTGTGGTTTTTGTAGAAGTTGGTTTGTAAGGTGTATGGGTTGTTGTGATCGTTGTAAAAGGAGATAAAGGTATAGAGAGAGTGTAAAGAGAATAGTACTGGAGATGAGAGACATAGAGAGGTGAGCTTATGTGTGTAAGAAAGATGTTGTTTGTAGGAATAGTAATGTTATAGTGATCTATATATAATGGATTTAGCAGTGATAGTGTTATAGGGAAGTGAGTGTAGGATGAGTAGAGTAGTAGGGTAGAGTAAATGCAGTTGGATAGTAAATAAGGGATCTATGGGAGGTACAAGTAAGTTAAATGGGAGCAGGTTAGAAATAGATGTGTAATACTAAGAGCTTGGAGGACTGGAAGATGGAAAGGAGGAATATTTGAGAGGAATAAAAAAGGGGAGTGGTAAATGGATCAAGAGTTGGTGGGAGGTGTTAGATGGTTATGGGAGTGCAATAGAATGAGAAATATGGGTAGGAGAAGTTTGGGGTAGGTATAAAGGTACAGTAAACTCTCAGTTAGTAACCAGAACTCAAGTGACCAGAACTCTCAAGCAACCAGAAAAAAAATTGAATAACTACAGTACAATTTTCATGTGTTGCACTTTCTGTCCCCCCCCCCCCCCACACACACAGAAACGTACCTTATATTTTAGAGTTTTAAAAAGGAAGATAGGAATAAATTTCTTCTCTTCCCAAACTAAGAACCAGTCAAACCAAACAAGTAGTATAGGGTACAGTGTTAGTCAGGCCTATTTTTAGTAGTAACTCTCTCAAGCATCCAGAAACTACCGTTATCTGGCATCTACCAATCCCCATGGGTGCTGGTTAACTGAGAGTTTACTGTAGTTGAACTGGGGGTGGGTGGGAGTGGTGTTAGGGTAGGGGAGCAGAGTGAGCCCCGTGTATAGCAAGGGCAAGCAGAGTGGGTTGGACCAGGAACAGAAATGTGCCGAGACCAAGAAAACAATCCGTGAATGCAGCAGGTAAATGAAGGGGTAAGCTTATATTTCACTTAAAAATATTTGCTAACCACTAGCTTATTAAGAGAAAAGAGTAGGAGTGTTATCACTGATGAGCCAAAATTACCTATGACGAGGATTAAACCTATTAAAACTATTGCAAGGTATACAGCAACATTAGACAGAGACCTAACAGAGTAGTAGAGCAGGAAAAGTGACAGGGCTACCGCAATATTAGGTTCAGTGATGTGGTTACAGCCTTGTTTACAAGATGCTACCAGAAAGTAACATCCACATAAAATATGTTACTGGAAGTTAGCTTTGCTCTGCTGTTTGCTAGGGTTGTAGAGGTGTGAGCTGGATGTGGTTGTGCTACAGTCGAGTTCTGTCCTGACAGGTTTGGCCACTGGACTTGCTTGCTAGAAAAGAAAAAGACAGCCAAATTAAGTAAGGGGGAATGCGTGCTTGATATAGATGTAGGAGAGAAAAAGGGCCCTCTAGGTAGGTTTCTCAGAGTAGAGCTGAGAGATGGAAAGAGAGAGAGAGAGAGTAAACAGTAAACACTGTAGAGTTAAGAGATGGAAGGAGAGAGAGAGAGAGGAAGCAGCAGAAGAAGAGGGTAGTCAGTAATAGGGGGAAAGAAAAAAGCAGTACCTAGAAGGGATGTTAGTAACCAAAATGCATTAATACACAGGTAGTAAACTTTCAGAGCAAGAAGTGAAAAATACAGCATGTATCAGAGCAGTAGAGGCAAGCTATATAGCTAGTAATGCAAATAATAAAAACAGAACACAGTAAAAACTTCTGCCAGTAGCAGCTGTTCAGCCTCCTCCTACTGTTCTAGCTATTCAGTGACCATCTGTTTAAGCTCATATTTTCTTTAGACTAACCTCTTTTTATCTAAGTACTGATTATAACAAATTACTGAAAGTTTTTCATACTATAGGCTAGAGGCAGAGGCCATTCGGTCTATGGTGTCTTTCCCTGTTTTTCCTGGTAGGAGTGCCAGGGAAATTATTTTCTTCAGAGAGCCTTCTTTTTCTTGGCGCTGGTATAGTTGGTGTTGATGGCTCTTGTCACATGCTCTTGTACCTATTTCTGCAGCTCCAGTGATATATTTACTGACATCTGTCCCTCCAATGTTTTTCCCAGGTGCTGATGCTTCCAGTGCCTCATTGCTCAGTGCTGACCCTTCCTTGTTTGTCAGTAGGAGATGGGGCGCAGTCTTTGGACCTGGAGTATGGCTGCCTCCACATTAACTAATCAAGGAGCCAAGGAGGTATCTCCATTTTTAGGGTGGAGCTATTTATTACCATTTCAGGGCCGTTTCCTTCAATTTCACCTCAGCCTTCAGGTTGTGCACCATATGCAAGTCAGTAGTTTGCAGTTCATCAAAATGGCTTGAGGGAACCAAAACTTATTTGTTTATTTTCATTTTACACTTTGTTGACCAGGTTAGTCTGACCAGGCCAGTGATCTGTTTTTCATGGAAGACATTCATTTGAAAAAGTGCTGCAGGTCTTTTACATCCTGCTAAGCTACCACCAACTCAGGCAGATGGGACCTGAGTTTAATGTCTCAATCGAAATATGACACACTCAGGAGTACAGCACCCACCCCCACCCCCGCCCCATGCTGCATTGCATTGTAAGTATAGGAAAATGAATCCAAATCCCTGGTGTTAACATAAACCCCACGGCTTCTGATCTTCCATCACTAAAGACAAGTGTGTTACCCATTGTACCATTGACACTGATATTCTTTTTCCTGGACAGCTAGCTCCACACTGCCCATCTTGGAGAGCTTTGGTTCATGAGAGGAAGTTTCTGCTCATGCAATTGTCTTTTCCTAGAACCAGCAGCCAGCATCACAAACTCCACTCCAAAATTACCCTGTGCTTTCTCGTATTTTCATAGGGTGTACTCTGCTTGTAGGATTTCTGAGCTTCAAACCTTGCAGGCCAGTGCCCCCCTTATTTTAAATTCTACAAAGACAGAGAGTCAAGACAAGTCATCCTTTCATGCATAAATGGGCATGGAAGCTAATATCAATCAGTTAATCTTCAGTTTTTTTCCCCTAATTATGAGGAATATTTGTTTACTACTATGACTGTACACAGACAGCTGTTTTACGTGGAGAGTACAAAATACATAAGGAAGGAGTCTCCATTTTCTGTGTCATTCCTCAGTAAAAAAAATTGGATACCATGGTGTTGAGGTCAGCCATCTCTCTCTGACTTTCATGCTGCAGAAAGTTTTGCTATCAGAAAGTATGGCAAGCCTGTATCTGAATTTATGAATGCTCACACTGTTAGAAGAGTGCCATTTCACAAACTTTTATTAAAATAATTGTGTGAGTGATATTTGTGTGATAATCATATGAGCATCTCTAAGTACTTTCTCAAGGTATTACAAACTGGATGTGATCTCCAGGTCCTCCTTAAAGGCCATCATTATTTGAGGCATTCTTTCCTGTGAACCACCCAAAGGACCAAATGTGGGACTCTGTCCTACAGGTAAAAGAGAAGAAACTTGCAGCTTCACATTAAAATGTTATATCCTTCCATAACAATTACCTTCTCATATATGTAATTAAGCACAAAACAATTAATTCCCAACAACCCTTACTCAGAAAGGTTAGAAACAATAAAAACTTTGACCCTGCCAAATTCCAACAAGAACTAAACTCATGTAATTGGTCTATTCTAAAACACCTCCCCTTAGAGGAAGCAGTAGCATACTTTAACAACAAATTCCTTGAGATCCTTGATTTACATGCACCTGTTCGTTCAAAGAGAACCAAGGCAAAAACTGCACCATGGCTTTCTATAGAGTCTAAACTCAAAATTACCCTTAGAAACAAAGCATGGGCTTTATGGCGTTCTTCTAAAGACCCTCAAGATCACATTAAATACAGGCAATCCAGGATCGAAACCAAAAATTCAATTTTACAAGACAAAAAACAATACTACTGTAATTTACAGACAGTAAATCAAAATAACCAAACACACCAAACCTCTCACGTGGAGCGATGCACGGCCAACCAAACTATGCAAATTACACAACGGCCAGCAAGTTATGTTCCAAAAGCAGTTTATTGTAGAAAATACATAGGATATAACAATATATCCTGCTCCAAACCGGTTTCGGTTACCCTTCTTCAGTGGAGCAATGACAAATGTAAAGAAGCCAACCACAGCATCTGATACCATTTTATACTGTCAGTCAACACAATCAACCAATCAAAATTCAAGAATAAGTTTTTAAGAATAAGTTTTTTGAATGGACCCAGCACCCCACCTTTAATACACCTACTGGGACATGTATCCTTTTATTGTTATGATATATATGATCTTGATAATATCAGAGTATATATAACAATTTATTAATGTTATACTGACGTAGATCTTCTATTACTTTTGCTGATGATTAAATATACTATTAATTATTTTGTTTTACATATGCATATCAGATTCTGTTTATGTGATTGGGCTTATGTTCCCAAAAAACAAAATTTGGTTTCTTTATTTACGTGTGCATATTATTTTTGATGTATTTTTGATGTATTTTGGCATGTTACTGTGTTATGTTTGTTTATTTATTTAAATGGGTTTATATTATAATTTGTGGTTTCACAATATGGGGTGCTGGGTCCATTCAAAAAACTTATTCTTAAAAACTTATTCTTGAATTTTGATTGGTTGATTGTGTTGACTGACAGTATAAAATGGTATCAGATGCTGTGGTTGGCTTCTTTACATTTGTCATTGCTCCACTGAAGAAGGGTAACCGAAACCGGTTTGGAGCAGGATATATTGTTATATCCTATGTATTTTCTACAATAAACTGCTTTTGGAACATAACTTGCTGGCCGTTGTGTAATTTGCATAGTAAATCAAAATAACCCTCAGAAGTTTTGGGCAGGTTTAAATAATCTACTACATTCTGGACAAACTTCAACCCCAACCCCTGCTGCTACTATTGATAAAACCCCTGAAGATGTTTCTGATAGTTTTAACCAATTATTTACTGAGACAATTCAAGCCCTAGCTAGCCAGCTACCTCTTAGCTCCCCTGGTCCTGAAAGTAGCACCCCAAGAAACCTACTCATGTTCAGCTTCCAACCAGTCCCCACTTCACTTATCCGTACCTTGATCAAAAAATTAAAACCTACTACACTTTCTGCTGATCAACTCCCTATCGAATGCATACAAAAATCAGCTGATGCTATTACTTACTCCGTCTCAATTCTAATCAATCGAACCATAGTAGAAGCTAAAATTCCCACCATCTGGAAAATATCCTATGTAATCCCACTTCACAAAGGAGGCAGCTCTACTGAATTCTCCAATTATAGGCCAATAGCTATACTCTCTCCACTTGCAAAGATTATGGAAAAATGTATTCATAGACAACTCATGCACCACCTAATCCAAAATCGCCTTATTGCAGACACTCAGCATGGCTTCCGTCCTCATCACAGCACTACTTCAGCCCTGTTAGCCTTTACTAACACCATAAACCATAATCGCAACAATAATTATATATCCTCAGCCCTCTTTTTGGATCTTTCCAAGGCATTCAATATGGTTGATCACCAACTTTTAATCAACACCCTGCAAACGTTCTGTCTAGATACTGGAGCCCTCCAGTGGTTTCAATCCTACCTGAATGGTCGACAGCAGGCTGTCCTCTGGCAGAACAAACTCTCTAACCTTCTACATAACACCCTTGGAGTACCACAAGGCTCTATACTAGGGCCCTTGCTGTTCTCCATCTTCATTAACTACCTTTATACTGTCATCCCAAAAGTCAGCTGTATCCAATATGCTGATGACTCTACTCTGATTTGCTCAGCCACATCTCCAGTAGAGTTATGGTCAGCTACCCAGACCACCTTTAATACAATAGAAAACTGGCTTTCTGAACATCGTCTGATGCTAAATCCCAAAAAAACTAAAATGCTGTTATTTTCACCAACACATAGCTCTACCGCTTTCACCTTTACCATAAAATCAAATGATGGCACAATAATCTCCCCTGACCCATCTACAAAACTATTAGGTGTCATCATAGACAATAATCTAAAATTTGACCTACATGTTAACCAAACTATCAAAACCATCAATAAAAAACTAGGGTCACTTTACAGAATAAAAGCCTTCCTAACCCCTCCAGCTAAAATTGCCATAGCTCGCTCTCACCTTCTTTCATCCCTTTTGTATGCATCCCCTCTACTCTCGAATTTAAACAAGACTGTCCTTAACAAACTCTCAATTTGCTACAACCACATTGCCAGTTTTGCCACTGGGCTGCCTTTTAGGACACATCATTGCATCAATCTAAATCAACTTGGGTGGCTTGAACTACCCAGCCTAATCCAGTATAACCAACTGATTATGGCCTATAAAATCCTTTATAATCCGGACAGTACTCCTGCACTTAAAAATATTATCACCCCCTATAACAATCTTAGACCGCTTCGATCCTATAACAAACTACTAATTCAGACCAGCAAAATTAATAAAACAGCCGGTGATTCTCTCTGCAAACTCTGTAAATAGATCCTGGAACTGTCTTCCAGCTGATATTACCTTACTTTCCACCTTAGGTCAATTTAAAACTAGACTCAAACAACATTTGTCACTTAACTGGCTATGTCAATGTATCAAGCCTGGCTAACTCTCTCTAGAATGTGTAAAAATCTGTTAACCAGTTTACTGTGTAGTTTAATTTAATCCTGACTTGTGCTCAGGATTAACTGTAACCTGTGCAACTTTGTTTAACTTGCGTACTTATGTAATCTCTGTAAATAGTCTGTTTGTAATATGTAATGCTGGTATTATGTAATGCTGTATCTGCTTACCCTTGGAGCTTTTCTCCCTGGGCCTCCGCTGAAAATGGACATGCATCCAGTCGGACTATCCCGGTCAACAAATGTAAAATAAATAAAAATAAAAAAATAAACAATAGATTTGCTTTGGCAGTTTTATCTCTGTCACCATCTCAACCCTCTTTTTTCCACCTTGGGCTTCATAATTGCCTGTATCTTGTTAGGGGTCTTGGGGTAAAATGAAACTTATTCTGTTTAGGCTCTAACTTTCAAGGGCTGATAGAGATCTGGAGATAGGTCCTTAGGTGCTGAGCATTGTGATTAAAGGAGAGGGCTAAGGTAGCCTGGGAAAACCTTTGTTGACAGACTCACTCTAGCCAGCGGTTGCCCTACAGATGAAGCTGCCACTCTAGATATATTGTTATGATAAGGACATTGTTTCTGGGACTTGAACCACCAGCTTATCAGTTTTATGAATGCCTGCCTGTGTTTGAAAGAAGTTTGTAAAGTATAACATTTGTTATGTGTATATTAACATATGACTCCTTAGCCCAGCCAGATGTACTAAAGTTTTAATAGTTTGCAGACATTAACATAAATTTGTGGAATGGCTTTTTAAACTGGATTAATGTTTATGTGGATTATGATAAGTGTCAGTGAGTCATGGTTTAAGGGAGGAATGCTATTTACCAAAACTGCCAAATAAAACCCACACAGGAATCTGAAGACCTGGGTGAAGTGGTGGAAAGGCAACCCCACACCTCATACATGGTGGAGGGCAGTAGGCTTTTCCCCTGCATTTACATTGCTTATTATAACCTAGTCCAAGGTCACACAACCTTGGGTTGGTTTATGCATTTGACAGTGAAATGGTCTTTTGAATAACCTCATCTTTGATTCTCATATCACTCTTACTACTCAGAACACCCTTACTGCTCTGTGTACTTCTACCAACCATATCTGGAATGCCATGGAAAGGGGACAGATGTGAACAAATGTTTTCATAGATCTCCCAAGGGTCTTTGAGGGAGTTAACCTCCATCTTCATTTGAAATGCAGCACACAGTAGGCTTTGCTAAAGATGTGACAACCTAGTACTATTAACTGATTTAACCAGCAGAGCCATTAATGTCCAGAACATTTCAACCACCGGCACATTTACAGCAGGTGAATCTAAGAGGTCATTACATGAATTAGTACTATTCTTCCTCTCTCATGCTGCCAGTAAATATCACAGCAGTCCTTCCCTGACTTCTTCTTACTATATGCAGATTACATGCCTTCTAACAACACAGATTGAGTTGTATTGCAAAACTACTTCACTTCAATTTGCAGCTGTTTTGCTCACAATAAACTTGCTGTCAATCCATAAAAATCGAAAGTCAAGTGATCTGCCTCCCTACTAAAGTTAAGAATAGTGCCATCAGTATACTGAACTCAGACATGACCTTGGTAAAGAAGTAATCCTTCCAAAAACACCTTCGACTTCATGTCAACCCCTTTTCTAAACTTCTGCAGCCACACTTGAGCAAGTAGAAAAAGTCCTCACTGCAGGTGTGGCCAAAATGCCAAACAGCTAACAGCACAGAATTTTAGCTCTGCCTTTTTCCTATTATTCTAACAGGAAATGTTATTATTTTGTGGAGAAAAAAGTTCCATACCTACTTCTAAGGAGGACTTATCATCTAGTTGTTGATTTTCAAGGAAGATTAATTTTCCTGTGCTGTATTTGTCTGTTTTCCTGTCAGAGGTTCTTAAACAAGTGATGCAGCTATGAGTAACTCAAAGAACTCGCATCAGGAGAGTGTGATGAAAAAGGAATTACAATCTATCATAGCAAACATACAGGAACTGTCTAGCAAACATATAGGAACTATTAGTCAAAAATGTATAAGTTGGAGAACAGAATAGACAACATAAAGCAAGACAGCAGAAAACAATTGAACTTAATGAGGTAATTAAAAAACACTCTGAACAAATTTCCTCTATTGAAGAAGCAGTGAATGACATTGATGGCAGATTGACTTGAGTGTGAAAGTCATAATGAATTTTTACTTACAGAATACTAAACTCTTAGAAAAAGTGGAAGATCTAGAAAGTAGATCAAGGAGAAATAATGTAAGAATTTATGGGGTACCAGAAAAGGAGGAGGGCAGTGACATGATACAATTTTTAAACAACTGGATACCAAAAGCATTAAACTTGCCTGAATCTTTTTCATTTGGAATTGAGAGAGCACACTGGTCTTTATCAAAACCTGCAGCTTTAAATAACTCTTTCTCTCCTAGATCTATAATAGTTAGATTTTTGTCCACCCAGGACAAGGACTTCGTATTAAAATCTGCATGGGCAAATCCACCTGTCAAAATAAATGGAATGATTGTTCGTTTTGACAATGATTATACCTCAACTGTCATTTCCAAAAGTAAAGAATGTGTGCCGTAATAGAATATCTTAATAAAAGCACATGATGTTCTTCGTGTTTCACTGTTGCAGTCATAACTGTAGGGTGCTCCTGCCGGCAGGCAGCCCGAGGTCGGCCAGAATCCCAAAGTCTGGGTCCGGCGTCGGCTGTATAGGCTAGTACCCTGACGTCAGTACGCTTTGGTACATAGCCCTCAGCCGACGCCATCTTCTCCAGTCTTTCTTGCCGTGCGGTGGAAAGCAGCTCGCAAGTCGTTGGTTGGCGATTATCGAACAGCGTATTTGGTTGTTGTCGGTCTGAAGTTCTTACTTCTCTTCTCAAAGCTAAGTACCCGTTAGAATCTTTTTCTTGTTCCTCCGATGTCAGAAAAAGTTAATAATTGTATAGCGTGTGGGAAATAAATACCTCATAAAGATTTCCACTCTTACTGTCTACCTTGCTTAGGCCCTGACCACGACGTTTCTTGTTGTCGGTTCTGTGCCAGGTTCAACTCTCGTACTATCAAGCGCAGGTACGATTGGGCTTTAAATTATTTTGGCAGACGCTTCAATTATAGAATGTCGTCGGACACTACCGGAGTCCAAAAGAAGCGCAAAGACAAAGACAGGCCGCCGAGGTCCAAACAGGACTCGTTGCAGCTGGAGCCAGCGTCCGGTTCGGCTGTCGTCAGTGAGGCGCTTTTGCAGCCCCTGTCGTCTGCCACTTCTGAACCGATGGCCGATACGGACTCCCATGGGGAGCCATCAAGGCCCACTATTTTAACTGCTGCAGGACCTTCGGACGTCGCTCCTTCAGATGGGTCCGGAACCGCTGTGCAGGTACCGGCTTCTGAGGGGGTTTTCAGGCCTACTCACATTACTATTTCAAAGGCAAAGCCAAAGACTCCTGTTAAGTCTAAAGGTCCAGCTCAAGCTGCTTCTGAATCCACTCCCAAGACACAAAAGCAATTATTGCGGATGGCTGAAGATTTGCTTACAATGATTAGGGGTTCTCACCCCCCCCTCCTGAGAAAAGGCCTCGACAGGATGTTACTCTGGATTCCTCTGACCAGGCTTCTGTATCTTCTGTTTCTTCCTCAGATCAGGACTATTCCTTTCCCCCTTATGAGGATTCGGATGCTGAGGACTCTTTACCCTCGGCCTCTCCGCCTGAGGATTTTTCTTTTGGGGAAACCCTGCATGAGATGAGGGAACATTTTCATTGGGAAGGACAGGAATATTCTGCTTCCAAGAAGAGGCTTAGAGAATTTCTTCTTCTTCCTCAGCATAGGCCTTTAGCTATCCCTCCTGATTTTGACATTGTAGATGATGCTTTTTCTGAGGCTAATTTGAATCCTGATTCCATGCCTCCTGCTCCTTCTAAGCCTGATAGATTTTATAGGGTTCCTGACTCTCATTTATTTTTATTTAAAAACCCTTCTGCGGATCCTGAAACTATTTCTCAGGGCTCTAAGGCTGCTAAGGTTGCTACTTCTAAAAATCCTATTCCCTCTGAGAAGGATTCTCGTGCTTTAGACAGGTGGGGAAAAAAGGTATATACTTCTGCTACCCTGTCTGTAAGGGCTTTAAATTGCCAGTTTCATATGTTTAAATATCAGCAATTTCTTTTGTCTGTTTTAAAGCAAAAGCTTGCTTCCCTTCCTGCTTGTGCAGAGGATAAGGAACTTCAGGATGTTTTGCATGCTACTGAACAGGTTAACAAGCATAGCTTACATTGTGGTTTTGATGCTTTGGATGCTTCTTGCAGGGCTGCTGCCTCTGGTACTGTTATTAGGAGACATGCTTGGGTTCGAGAAGAAAGATTGCGAGAACAGGCAAAGGCTAAGTTATTAGATGGCCCTGTTCAACAAGATGTTGTTTATGGATCTAAGGCTGAGGAAGTTATTAAGAAGATGGAGGAAAAGGCAAAGTCTATGCAGACTGTAAAAGATTTCTTGCAAGTTCAGCCTCCTAGATTTTCCAGGAATTGGCCCTCTAAAAATTGGTCCTTTCCCACGTCTGACAGGCCTCAAAGGGGAAGATATAGGCGCTCCAGAGGTCATGGTCAAGGCCAGGCCTCTTACAGATCTAGACAATGGACTGCTTCTTCACCTAGAAGGGGAGAAGACAGATCCCAATCTCAAAGAAAGCAAACTCAATGACTCTCTCGGTTGGGCTTCAGGACCCCTTCACCTGGACGCCCCTCTCGGAGGAAAACTGTCTCTTTTTTACAGAAATTGGACTCATATTACCCAGGACAGATGGGTATTGGACGTGATTTTAAAAGGTTACAAATTCCACTTTCACACTTTGCCAAGGACTCACGGTTGGCCAGATCTGCCAAAACTTCAATGGTCAGAGGCCTTAACTCAAGTGGATGCTCTTCTGGCCATGAGAGCCATAGAGCCTGTTCCACTCTCGGAAATGGGAAAAGGGTTTTATTCAAGACTGTTTCTGGTTCCCAGAAAACAAAACTCTTGGAGACCTATTCTGGACCTTTCTGTGTTAAACACCTTTTTGGAAATTCCAACGTTCAAGATGCTTACTCTGCAACAGCTAATTCCAATGCTCTCTCAGGACGCCTGGATGGTGACATTGGACTTAAAGGAAGCCTATTTACATATTCCCATCAGACAAGAACGCAGGAAATTCCTCAGGTTCAAGGCAGGTTTAAGGCACTTTCAATTCTCTGTTCTTCCCTTTGGTTTATCTACTGCGCCCAGAGTCTTCACCAAGTGCCTGGCACCAGTAGTGGCTTACTGCAGACTTCAGGGGATCCAGATTTACCCCTATTTGGACGACTGCCTTATTCAGGCAGACAGCAAAGATCTTCTGCTTCAACATCTGGACTTTGTTCAACGTCTTCTCCTCCTACTGGGATTCTCAGTGAACATAAAAAAGTCACATTTGATCCCTTCTCAACAAATGGTATTCTTGGGAGCCCTCTTAAATACAACCTTACAAAGGGCCTTCCTCAGTCCAGAAAAACAAATTCAGCTGGCTTCTACTTTCAACACCTTGGCAACTCTATCTCAGCTCACTGCAAGGAAATTCCTGCAGGCTCTGGGCTACATGGCTTCCTGCATTCTGTTGATTCCAAATGCAAGGCTTCACATGAGAAAGCTTCAATGGTATCTGAAAAGTGTATGGTCACAGCATTACCACGATCTGGATATTCTGATTCCTCTGATCCCCTGCCTTCAGAAGGAGTTCCTCTGGTGGTCCAGGGCATGCACTTCAAACGAAGGAAAACCTTTTCGTCTTCCTCAACCTACTCAAATCCTAACCACGGATGCCTCGGATTATGCTTGGGGAGCACACTTTCTAGACAATTGCCAGCAGGGAACCTGGACAAAGGACCATCTTCACTGGCACATCAATCTGAAGGAAATGTTGGCAGTTCAAAACGCCCTTCTAGCCTTCAAGAATCTTCTACAACCAGGCCCTCTGCTAATTCGCACAGACAACACCACGGTCATATGGTACATCAACAAGCAGGGGGGTTCTCATTCATACCCCCTTTGCAGACTAGCTATGGGTTTATGGGACACAGCTCTAAATTTGAATCTACATCTCCAGGCTCAATTCATTTCAGGGAAACAATCTCTTAGCAGACAGCCTGAGCAGAAACATTTCAGTTCCTCACGAATGGATGCTAGACACCAACTTGTTCAACAGGATTACTGCAGTTTGGGGATGTCCCCAGATAGATCTGTTTGCATCCCATCTCAATCATCAGCTGCCTCGCTTTTGCACCAGGTCCTTCCACAAAGCAGCTTGGAGAGTGGATGCCCTGTCCTTCAGCTGGAGAAGCCTTTCAGCATATGCCTTCCCTCCTCTTCCTCTACTACCTCGGGTATTACTGAAAATAAAACAGGACAAGCCCAAGTTCCTCATCTTGATTGCTCCAAATTGGCCTCGACAGTTTTGGTATCCAACTTTAAAGCTCCTGTTCTCGGGGCCTCCTTGGATTCTCCCACTGAACCCTTCGCTTCTGTCCCAGCATCAGGGTCAGTTACTACATTCCAATCTCAAGACCCTTTGCCTGGCAGCTTGGCTCTTCAAAGGAATTTGATTCCTTCTAGTCTTCCCAAACAAGTTTTGGATGTTCTTTTGGAAGCTAGACGGCCTAGCACTAGGAAATCCTATGCCTCTAAATGGAAGAGGTTTTCTATTTGGATGCAGGACCGAGGTTCTGATCCTCAGGTACCTGATCACTCTTCTATTTTGCTTTACCTTTCGGAACTTTTATCTAAAGGACTTTCCTTTTCTTCCATTAAAATTCATGCTTCTGCTATCTCTGCGCATTTCAGTTCTGATCCTCCTGTTTTTTCTCATCCTTTGGTGAAGCAGTTCTTGAGAGGGGCTAAAAATTTGCGGCCTCCAAGGACCCCTCCTGTCCCTGCCTGGGATCTTAATTATGTTTTAGAAAAACTTACTTTGCCTCCTTTTGAGCCTGCTGCATCTTCAGATATTAAGTTTCTATCCTGGAAGACTGTTCTTTTGTTAGCATTGACCTCTGCCAGAAGGGTCACAGAGTTGCAAGCTCTCATGGCTGTGGGAACCATACCTTATTTTCCATCAGGACAGAGTATCCTTGAGGACCAATCCTACTTTCATGCCTAAAGTGATTTCGAAAGTGGCTTTAAATCAGACAATTCACCTTCCTACTTTCTTTCCAAATCCTCAAAACAAAGGGGAAAGGATTTTGCATTCATTAGATGTGCACAGACAGTTACGATTTTACCTGGACAAGACTAAAGATTTCAGAAAGTCTAACCAATTGTTTGTTTCCTTTGCCTCCAGTTCTCTTGGAAAACCTATTTCTAAACAAACTATTTCCAAATGGATTGCTTATGGAATCAGATTTTGTTACACTCATCATGGGAAACAGTTTCCAGGTACCATTAGAAGTCACTCTACTAGAGCAGCTGCCACTTCTACAGCTTTCCTCAGAGGAGTCCCTACCAAGGATATCTTGGAAGCTGCCACTTGGAGTTCTGTGCATACTTTTTCCAAGCACTACAATCTCCCCTTGTTTTCTAAGTCCAGGGCAGGCTTTGCCTCTGCTGTCTTGCAGGGTATTCTTGCCTCCCCTTCTTCTATCTAAAGCCTCCTGCCCTTTTACACTGCTTTGGGATTCCACCCTACAGTTATGACTGCAACAGTGAAACATGAAGAACATAGTACAGTTGTGTACACCTACCATAAATGTAGATGTTCGAGTGTCTTCACTGTTGCAGTCGGGGTTTCCCTCCCTCCTATCCCCTCTTTTCCTTTTTTGTGGTGTATTTGTGTTTCCTTGTTGGATTCATTTTTGGTTTGTTGGGGACTTCTGACATCTAGGGCAAGAAAGGCTGGAGAAGATGGCGTCGGCTGAGGGCTATGTACCAAAGCGTACTGACGTCAGGGTACTAGCCTATACAGCCGACGCCGGACCCAGACTTTGGGATTCTGGCCGACCTCGGGCTGCCTGCCGGCAGGAGCACCCTACAGTTATGACTGCAACAGTGAAGACACTCGAACATCTACATTTATGGTAGGTGTACACAACTGTACTTTTCCAGCTAGAATAAAAGTACATGTGACTGATGGAGTGAAGTTCTTCAGTACTCTACAGGAAGCTATGGACTACATTCAAAAGAAAAATATATTAACAAATATTGAAGAAATGGTTGGACTGGTCTATACAAAGTCTGAAGAGACCGACATCAAAAAATGGATGGTCTGTTAAAAAAGGAGCCAGCAAAAAACTAAAAGATAAATGAATATGATTTATAAATCTAAACTTTATGGTCATTTTTTTGGAGTTTTGTTCTCCAGTTTTTTTTTTTTTTTTTTTTTTTTACTTTTGAGTGATGTCATCAAGGTAAATGTTACTTTTTCATTTCGCCTTCCTCTTATTTCTTCTTTTGACCAGTTCTTTATCTTCTCCTTCCTTTTATTATCTTACTTTCATGCCTGTTATCTTAACCCATCTCTTCTTCTTAATCAACTTTGCCTTTCCTTTGTTCATTTATTTGCTACAAATATGGTGAGTGTGTATTGTTAATGATACTACTTTCAACATATATTAGAGACTTTTTGATAATACCTAGTTAAAGCAGTGAAGTGAATGGATTGCCTGACTGTGTATGTGGTGGGGTAATATATCAATAGGCTATAATGGTTTAAATGAGATGATTTATTTACCGGGTAATGTCCACTGGACAACAAGTCCTTTTTTCAGTAGAGAACTGGGGAAAAAAGATCCAATGACCATAGTAATATAATAGCATAAAGTTTCAAGTTACATAGACATCCAGGTGTTAAAAATAAGACAGCAAAACATAGTAAAATAGCCTAAAGACATAGTAAATAGCATACAACAAAAATTACAAGTCAGTAAAAGTATAGATACAATATAAACGTTAACAATTTACAAAAAAAAAAAATTTTGGCAATTGTGTGAAGGGGGGCCTTCATCACATGATTTTTTAAAGCTTATTTCAAAGGTTGTAATTGATGAATATGTTTTGACTGTCTAAATACATTGTTAGTTTTACTTGTGTTGGTAGATGTATAGGGGATCCCCATCTGGAGTGTTCTTGTGGCTGTGTGTATTTTTTTTGTGTGTATAATAGTTTTATTTTTGCCTGATTGGAGCCCCTGCTTGGGATGGATCATACAGGAAGAGGGATGTATGCTGTAGAGATTTTGCTGTCAGTAAAATGCAAGATTTGTATGTTTAAACCATTTTAGTTGCCTCTTTGCTGTTTTGCATTATCCACTGCATTTTAATGGATGCGCCGTTTTCAGAGCACTAGCTCGAGCCCTCAGTGGATTCAAAGACAGTAATTTTTACTTGTTTTCCCTCCTGATGGTCTTTCAATAACTTTTGCAGGCTATTTTAGGCTTGTGAGCTGCCCCGAACTTTTCTATATTAGCTTCATTTCTTCTATCAACAAAACAACAGCTTCAGGAATCCAAAGGTGACCTTTAACCCCATGTAGGACGCCTGGAACTCTGAAACAGAGCCTTAGAGAGATCAAGCAGGCAGTTCTCTCTAACACAGGACTGTGTTAGAAAAGAAAATCTACATAATGACTTCAAAAATACTTCCTGAGGGGAATTTAAGAATAGAAGTAGAAAATAAAATCAGGAACTGAGCATTATTCACAGACAGTCTGAGTATCAATCTCTAGTGACGAGGAGGAGAGTCATTATAAATGGGCATATGATAAACCAGTAACAGGGGTTCAAAGACAAAGTAGAGTTATATTTATAACTTGCATTATATTTACTTTAAAAAGTTGGTTTCGAGGTTCTTTCTAAAAGAACCATTATTTACTATAAGAAAACAGTTTTTATTGGTACTAACAGATACATTTAAGAAAGTGGTATGCATCAAAGTTGATTGAACAATAGATTATGCTTTAGTATGAATTCTCTGGGGGATGTAAGGTCTGAAAGTCAGGTATGTGTTGTTGTTCCCTGACTTCAGTGCTCAATGATTCACCCAGTGATTTTTCAGGAGACCACAATTTAGTGAGAGGCAGACCAAGAGTGTAAGACAGATATCTGGAAGTCCTGCAAGATTCTGTACGTTGTGAGTTGGTCAGAATTGAACTGCACCACTAAATGTTAACAGCTCTTAAAACTCCTATATACTTTATACTGCCATGTAAATGTAATCTTATATTTTTCAATTTCTGATATCATACATGGTCTGCTAATGTCTCCCATTCACTACAAATAGTTATGACTGTATCTCCCATTACATATATTTTTAAGATGGTTTTGAGATGCATAGCAAGAAATTTACCTTAGCAGCTTCCCCCTCAATATGAATTTCTTTATCAGTTATACAGACACACAGCAACCTGGTTAAGACATGATCAGAGAACAGTTGTAGTCAGAGTTTTATTTTATTTTAAATGAACACTGAATTGCTGTGTCCAGATATTTTTAAGGTGCTTTTTACGAATATAAATGTCTGAAGATGTAGTGCATAAGGAATCAGTGTAGCCTCTGTTTGATGGAAAGGTCCATGATGTAGGATGCTGTATCTTGGGGCATAGGATGAATAGTTTCATGTTATACCAGGTGTCAGGAAAGTTAAACAAATATATGGAATTGCTTTTATTTAAACTTGTATAAGATCTGAAGAATGTATTTAAAACAAACGAAATAAGTACATGATCATCTTGAATAACACTTATGATGAAAAATGTTGATAAACAGCGGCTTAATCATTAATGTAGACAGATAGTATATTTAGTTCCACTCAGTTTTTTTTTCTCTTTACCATATCTGATAACTGAAATCGATGATTAGTTATATGTTCCTTAACAAACAAGTAAGCTATTTTGCGGCTGTAGTAGTTATTTATTGTCAATACACAGTGCTTCATGATTCATTTACCTTTAGGCCATGGAAGATCAATTCAATCCTGATTTGAACACTTCTGGTGTGCCTTGATTTGATTGAATATGATTTTGTCTAAGCACAAGGGCTATGAAGAAAAGGGGCCCCTAGGATTTGTGTTGTGTTTTTGAAAAAAATAACACCAAATAGCCCAATATGGGTAAATATAGCATCTATGAATCTTACACATCACTTAATTATAACTACTATTTATTTCTAGGCAGCAGATAAAAATTTTGAATTAACGCCTCCAAATAAACAAACAAGGCAATTGTTTATTTTAATAGAAGGGGAAAGTTAGATATTAATACCCACTTTAAGTATAAGCCTTTAAATCTACCCAAAGAAGAGATCAGAATGTAATCCTCTGAGTGGTGTTATAATATAGGGTATATAGACCCATACAACTTTAATGAAAGATAAACTAAGCTTCCTAATATTTGATAACACTTTGGGGGGGGGGGTATTGGCGACACACACACACACTCAAGGTGACAGACTCTGTCATAGGTACTATAGTACACTTCTTTAATATTAAATTCTAATCATGATTTTGATATCAAGTGTCTGTTTTTGTTAGTCCTAGTTGAAGGGTGTTTTCCATTCTAGAGGGATGCTGTGATGAACCCAATTTTGAATTCATTTGTGAATCTAATCATCCAGAAACCATTATTTTTGGCTTTGATAGTCAATGAGATAGACAGTAAAAAGAGTCATATGTGTAGGATTGTGCCTTGAGAAATTTCATCAGTAATAAGTTAATGTGGAGATGTAGTCTCACTAATTTTAATCTCCTATATTCCTGTATGGGGCCAATGGTAAGAGTGTTTTGCCTACTTTTGTGATGAATAGTTATAAATTCCTATCATATTTTGTCTTCATTACCTTAATGTAAATAGTTGATCGATAGTGGTATCTTATATTAATGAGTAAATAGAATATTGTCTCTCTCTCTCTCTCTCCTTTATGCAAAAATTTAAATAAGTTTACAAATCTATACATGATGCTATATGTCATTGTATTTAATATGTTTATCATTAGAATAGTTAGTAATGTGTATATGAAAATGCATATCCTTAGTGTTGCAACAGTCTGGGTTACCACTTTTTAAACTATATTGTTAAAAGTTTTATTTCATAACACGGCAGAAGCTGATGATAATATATTTGGAGTGTGAGATGTTGATAGTGGGTAGTTTGATTGATCACTTAAACTAGGAACACATTGTTCCATGTTTGTAGTTGTATATAGAATCTTGTTTCAAACATCAAAAGTTAAAAAGTTTGTTTCCTCCATGATAAACTATTCTAAAAGTTATTACAAGATTATATATGTAAACCATAATGCAGATGTTCTAAATTCACCTCACACACATGCTAGCACATAAGTGTCTTTCACTGAATGTCAGTGGCCCGAATAATAATATGAAAAGAGCCAGTTTGCTTAAGTTTTTCAAATTACATAAAGCTAATATAATATTTTTACAAGAGACTCATTTGAAAAAAAAAAAGGATTTAAATAAACTGTCCCTTAATGGTTATTAAATAATTTCAGACTTGTGTTACACATATAAAAGGAGAGGTAATCTACTCTTATATTGTGGAAAATTCTCCCACTATGTCTAAAATAATAAAACACATTTTCTGATGATGATGATGAAGGAATGTTATGCTTGGTGGTTTTAGAAATTAATAAGAAATGTTATACTTTAACATCTATTGGATACCTGAACTAGCTACTAGACATGTAGCAAAATACTTAAGACATTATATCCTTACATGCCAGAGGTGAATTTATTCTAGCTGGAGACTTTAACTGTTTATTATCAGATAAAGATACTTCCAGAACTTACAAATTTAGAATAACAACACAATCCAAAAAACTAAATCATTTTACAACCTCAATGAATTTGAAAGATATTTATGATCAGAGAGTGGCAAATTCCCTTAATTACACCCACTACTCATTTAGATTTGGTACCCAAACAAACATAGATAAGGTTTTCATCTCAAATTACTTAAAGTAAAGTTCTAATAATATCATGTCCACTCTCTGATCATATTGCTTAAAGCCATCTCAACTGTACAGATTTTCCGAGAATGTCCAGATTTTTGCCTCATATTGTTGGTATGTTCCTCCTAAAATCTGTACTTTTCTGGCAAATAGATGAGAATTGAAGTCTTAAATAATGGCAAACATTTGAATTTAAAACTCCAAATCCTTCAGAAAATTCATACTAATGCAAAACCTATTATTCTATCAACTTTCTAAGTTTGTAAGAACAATATTTAAAATCTTTCCCTGTTTGTCCTGCCATCATTTTAGGCTTTGTCCAGATTTTTGCTTTAAGAGGTTGAGAGGTATCCCTCAATTTAAGAAATGATGATTTAATTTGTTAGCAAAGAATCCAGGCTTACAAAATAAAAATTAAAGGCTTTAAAGATTGGGTCTTAAATGAAATAAACATGTTTTTGTCGTTCAATAATAATGGTGAGGTAGAAGGCATCATACTATGGGATGCATTAAAAGCCTATCTGTATGGTAAAATAAAGAATTGGTATCTTCTAAAAAGGAAAGAATGGGATTAGGGAATTATCAGGCTTGCAAGATAAAATAGATAATTTAAAATTAAAACTAAAACCCGATGATAAGGCTGCAAATTCAGAATTATCTAGTTTAAACCAAAATATTTAGAAATATTAAATCATAAAGTCTCAATTAACGTAGAAAGACTTAAGCTACAGTCCTGTTCTGTAAACCCTAAACATTTGCATAAATTGGCTATTAGGACCAAACAAATTAATAATGTAAACCGGATTAATTAAATATACAGATAATAACTCAACAAAAAAAAACTGATTTAAAAGGCATATTAGAAGCATTTAGAATATATTATAAACTAATGATAAAAAAACTCTCTTTAGAGAATGAATATATAATTGATACATTTCTTCAAAACAATGTCACAAATGAAATATCAGAACAACAAAATAATGTACCAGATAAATATGTTTCATTATCAGAATTGAAAGATGAAATTAAAAATTTGAAAAATAACAAAGCCCCAGGACTAGACAGGGTCTATATTAGAAGACAGAATGTTTACGTGATCGAACACTAAACATCGATCTTCTAATATCGAAAGCAAAAAACAGTGAACTGCCGATTTAACACAGGGAAAGATTTCCCTTGGCCGTTCGCTGGAGTTTGCTATTTCCCTACTGTTGAGTGATCTCTGAGTTGGTATATTTAGTTACAGGGGGTGTGGGGGGCACAGCCTCTCACGTCGGGGAATGTGGGGCGAAACCCCCCACTTAATTTAGATGTAAAGTAATGTTTTTTTATGTTGTGGTTGACGGACGTGTTTCCCTGGGACGTTTGACATTGTGCGGTTCGATATTAGAAGATCGATGTTTAGGTGTTCGATCACCTAAACATTCAGTCTTCTAATATAGAACTGACTATATGGAATAATTTCAGAAATATATAAAATATTCCCAGATTCAACCTTAAAAGTACGGGTATATGTATTTTCGATGATTAAAAATTATTTGAAAATTTCCCTTTCATGGAAGTATACCTTGATTTCCCCTATTTTAAAACAAGACAATCTGCAGCTTTGTTCCTCCTATAGGGCCTATCTCTTTACTAAATATAGACTACAAAATCTTTATGTCCATATTGGCTAAGATATTGAACAATATCTTTCCTAATTTAGTAGATTATGATCAAACAGGCTTTATATTGCATAGAAGAGTTTGGGACAGTATTATTAAGTTACTGTCACTGATTGTTATTGCTAACATTACCAAAAAACAACTCAATCATCAGCTTAGATATTGATAAAGCCTTTGACTGTATTAGTTGGTCATATCTGCATAAAATACGTAAAGGATATAATTTTTCCCAGGATTTTATAGATTTAATATTAAGATTATATAAGGACTCCCAAGCCTATATTAAAATTGTATCATGTTTATCGTCATTTAAAATTCTAAAAGGTACAAAACAATTTTGCCTGCTGTCATCCTTATTGCTTACTCTCTCAATAGAACCTTTTGCTAATTATATAAGAAATAATACTAATATAAAGGGAAAACTGAAACACTATTAATCAACAAGAAAATCAATAAAATTGACAAGATTACAAAAATTTTAAATGGGAAAATAAAACAATACAATATTTAGGGATTAGTGTAAAACCCACTTGGAAAGAGACAGTATCTTCAAATTATACTATCTCATTAAACACCATTACTAAGTTAACTGATAATTGGAATAAAATGTTTTTTTACTATGGAAGATAGACTCACTTTGATAAAAATGGTTACTTTACCCAAAGTTTTATTCTATATACAATCCATAATTATAATCCCTCCCAAAAAAATTTTCAAGCAAATAAATACCATATTACTTAAGTTTCTTTGGTGTACTCAGAAGCTGAGAATAGCATATGATTGGCATGTTAGAGGTGGGAATGATAATGGAATTGGTTTTCCTAACATGGAATTATATGCAAAATCGACTATTATCAATATAGTATTACACTGGTTTACCAATACTTGCACTTCAAGGTGGAAACAGTTACATGAAGCCCATACAGTATCTAACAGTAATTATGACGCACAAGTAAACTCCTTTTAGGTATTACTAAAGTGTACTGGGTACTACGGGATTACTGTTTATTTAATAAAAAAATGTAATCATCTTACTTATGTTAGTGCATATGCTCTGCAAGTTGGGTGTGCGATGGATGAGAAAGAAAACATTTGGAATGAGTTGGATGAAGTGGTGATGACTGTACCCAAGGGTAAGAGAGTGGTGTTTGGAGCAGATTTCAATGGGCATTTTGGTGAAGAGAACAGAGGGGATGAGGAAGTGATGGGTAGGTATGGTGTTAAGGAAAGGAATGCAGAAGGTCAGATGGTATTGGAGTTTGCAAAAAAGATGGACATGGCTGTGATGAATATGTATTTTAACAAGTGCGAGGCGCATAGGGCGACATACAAGAGTGGAGGGAGATGCGCACAGGTGGATTATACCTTATGCCGGAGGCCAGTTTGAAGGAGATTGGAGACTGTAAAGTGGTGACGGGGGAAAGTGTAGTTAGGCAGCATAGAATGGTGGTCTATAGAATGACGTTGGTGATGAAGAAGAGGAGGAGGAGTGTGAGGGTAGCACCAAGGATCAAATGGTGGAAATTGAAAAAGGGTGATTGTGAGGTGGTTTTCAGAGAAGAGTTAAGATGGGCACTGGGTGGCAGTGAAGAGTTACCGAACAGCTGGGTAACTACAGCAGAGCTAGTAAGGGAGACTGCTAGAAAGGTGCTTGGTGTGACATCTGGACAGAGGAAGGAGGACAAGGAGGCCTGGTGGTGGAATGAGGAAGTACAGGAGAGTATACAGAGAAAGAGGTTGGCGAAGAAGTGGGATTGTCAGAGAGATGAAGAAAGTAGACAGGAGTATAAGGAGATGAGGTGCATGGCAAAGAGAGAGGTGGCAAAGGCTAAGGATAAGGCGTATGGAGAGTTGTATGAAAGAATGGACACTAAGGAGGGAGAAAAGGACCTGTACTGATTGGCTAGACAGAGGGACTGAGCTAGGAAAGATGTACAGCAAGTAAGGGTGATAAAGGATAATGAGGGAAACGTACTCACAAGCGATGAGTGTGTGTTGAACAGATGGAAAGAGTCCTTTGAGGGGCTGATGAATGAAGGGAATGAGAGAGAGAAGGTTGGCTGATGTGGAGATAGTGAATCGGGAAGTACAACGGATTAGCAAGGAGGAAGTAAGGAAAGCAATGAAGAGGATGAAGCATGGAGATGTTTGGGAGAAATGGCAGTGGAATTTTTAACCAGATTGTTTAATGAAATCTTGGAAAGTGGGAGGATGCCTGAGCAGTAGAGAAAAAATGTTTTGGTACCGATTTTTAAGAATAAGTGTTATGTGCAGAGCTGTAGTACCTACAGAAGGATAAAATTGATCAGTCACAGCATGAAATTAAGGGAAAGAGTAGTAGAAGCTAGGTTAAGAAGGGGGTGATGATTAGTGATCAGCAGTATGGTTTCATGCCAAGAAAGAGCACAACAGATGCAATGTTTGCTCTGAGAGTGTTAATGGAGAAGTACAGAGAAGGTCAGAAGGAGTTGCATTGTGTCTTTGTGGACTTAGAGAAAGCATATGACAGGGTCCCTTCAAAGGAGTTGTGGTATTGTATGAGGAAGTTGGGAGTGGCAGAGAAGCATGTAAGAGTGGTACAGGATATGTACAAGGGTCGTTTGACAGCGGTGAGATTTGCAGTGGGAGTGACAGATGCGTTTAAGGTGGAGGTGGGATTACATCCAGGATCAGATCTGAGCCCTTTCTTATTTGCAGAGGTGATGGACAGGTTGACAGACGAGATCAGACAGGAGTCCCCGTGGACTATGATGTTTGCAGATGACATTGTGATATGTAGTGAGAGTAGGGAACAGGTTGAGGAGGCCCTGGAGAGGTGGAGATATGCTTTAGAGAGGAGAGGAATGAAGGTCAGCAGGGCTAAGACAGAATATATGTGTGTGAATGAGAGTGAGGATAAAGGAATGGTGTGGATGCAGGGAGTAGAGTTGGTGAAGGTGGATGAGTTTAAATACTTGGGATCAACAGTTCAGAGTAATGGCGAGTGTGGAAGAGAGGTGAAGTAGAGAGTACAGGCAGGGTGGAGTGGGTGGAGAAGAGTGTCAGGAGTGATTTGTGACAGACGAGTACCAGTATGAATAAAAGGGAAGGTCTACAAGAGGGTAGTGAGACCATCTATGTTATATGGTTTGGAGACAGTGGCGTTGACAAAAAGGCAGGAGTCAGAGCTGGATGTAGCAGAGTTAAAGATGTTAAGATTAGCACTGGGTATGACGGGGGCAGACAGGATTAGGAATAAGTATATTAGAGGGTCAGCCCAGGTTGGACAGTTTGGAGTCAAAGCCAGAGAGGCGAGATTGGATTGGTTTGGACATGTGCTGAAGAGGGATGCTGGGTATATTGGGAAAAGGATGAAGCTGCCAGGTAAGAGGAAAAGAGGAAGGCCAAAGATAAGGTTTATGGATGTGGTGAGAGAGGACATGCAAGTGGTTGCTGTGACAGAACAAGATGCAGTGGACAGGAAGAAATGGAAACAGATGATCCGCTGTGGCAACCCTTAATGGGAACATCAAAAAGAAAAAGAAGTAGACTTATGGTATGAACCAAATTTTCATTACCTTCAAAAATATTATAGAAAATAATTACAATATAAAACAGCTGTTTTTTTTTCTTACATTCACCATCACATATACTCCAGACTGTTTAGAATGCTTTAATTTAAGTAAAATATTAACTTTTAAAGATAATTTAAAATTTTGGTATCAATTTCTGGATAACAACAAAATTCATTCAGTAAATGTTCTCCCAGCTAGCTATAACGTTAAACAAAATAATTGGTTATCCCTTCAAATACTAAGTTAATTGAGAATAAAGTGAAAATATCAGTATGTTCAGAAACAGAGTCATTGACAAAACTATTACAACTTTTGATGTGTAATAATTAGATAAACATTGATAATTGTGTATTTCATGTGTATGTAAAACACTATGTGATGAAACTTTACCATTTGACTCAACCTTTTGGGATTACTCTACAAAAATTAATAAAGAACCATTTTCAATAGGTAATTAAAAATGTTATTAAAATCTGTGTACAAGTACCACATCTTCGCTTACTGGAAGTTGTTTACATGGACGTTTTTTCACACCTCACAAAATTGCTATCATTTCCAAGAGTAAAAAAACAAAATGTTGGAGACGTGGTGAAACTTTGGAGGCTAACTGGGTTCATATGTTTATCGAGTGTAGGGTTGTTTTACAATTTTGGAATGATTTCAGATATTTTTCAAAGGCTCTGTGGTCAGGTAATTGTCAAATTTCTGATTCCTTATTGTTATTTAATGTTCCTATTCCAAATGTAATTCCTAAGCATCAAATACTTCTCCTTTGGTCAATTTTGGCCATTGCTAGAAAAATAATCACAGTGAATTGGAAGAAGAAACAAGACCTTATATTCAGTGTCTTTATAAGCCTAGCCAAAAGTGTGTGTAAAAAAGAAATGCAAACTATTTTAAGTAGAAGACCTAACATCACTCATAAGAGAATAAGCTGGCAGAAATTGCAAGATTTGTTGGACAAATATTAATGGTGTACATACTTCTTACAGAAATTTGTCATGGATGATTGTATATAGTTATAAATATTTGAATATGTTTGTGGTTATTCTTAGTGTTTTAATTGTCTTGTTTGTTAATTCTGTTGGAGAAAAAAAGAAAAAGTCCTCACACAATTAAACTATGTTACTCAGTGTCCATCACACTACTCCCGAGACAAGATCTGCCTAGTTAAAGGTGTACTAATTCCAAGATTAGATCATGGCTTTTCCATAATTCCCTCATATGCTTACGTCTTGCAGACAACTTTAGATAAAATCTGATGATTTATACAGTGATGTTCCCTGCTTGGGGAATAGTGTATCACCCTTTAAAAAGAGAGCTGGTATTCTGCAATTGCAAGGGCAATATTCCTCCTATCTTGTTTTTCGTCCAGATTGTTTAAGTGCAGTTATTGCCCCGCCCTCTCCATGTTGCAATTTAAAACCTGAACATATGACCTCAGAAATAATGTAGAGGAGATCCGTGCTGCAATTCCTGGAACTCATAAATGCAAGCCATAGAATTACATGGAAAAATACAAAAATATAGGAGAATATCAAAGGTTGAACATTGCTGTTCTCCTTTAAAACTGTTTTTTGTAGGCGGCAAGCCCCAGTAACCCCCCCCCCCAATGTGGGGGGCAGACACTTCACCCTCCCAACTTGCATATACTAACTGTGAGATTGCCATACCTCAGAGAAAAGGGAATACTCTGAGAGGCTATCTGTAAGAAAAGTATTACCATAACTGACATTCCCCTTACAAATCCTTAGCTACCTGCCTACTAACATACCCCCCATATAATACTTGGGACCCAAATGGTTTGGGGTGGGCAGCTAGGTTTGTAAGGGCCCTGTTGGTCATTAGCCTAGTAACAACCTATTAACATATAAAACAGGAGTCTCAGACTTTGTATATGCAGATCTGCATTTTGCTCATTAAGTCTCACTTTTCCAGGACCCCAGTAACAAGTTTTAGAATATCAGATTTTTATATGTGGAAGTAGCCAAAGCTATATGGTTTATATTATGGGTTATATCCTGCTAGGGATATAACTCATATAGCTTAACCTGTTGCAGCAATGGTCATTCCAAACAGCTACTGGTAAGTTTGCTTACACAACTGTACTTTATATCCTTAACAGGATGTAACCCATACAGGGTTCCCGTATTTCCAAAAGGACAGGTAGGGACCAAAAGAAAAGGTTTTTCAACGTGAAGACCAAAAAAAAGGTCTTTCTGTTCAGTGTGAAATAGCGGGCTGTTCCACATTGAACAGAAGTGGTGCCGCTTTGCGATTTTTGATTGGCTGGTATAATGGTATACGAGCCAATCAGAATTCGCAAAGCGGAGCCTCTTCTGTTCAACATGGAATGGCCTGCTGTTGCGCATTAATAGATGTTGCTCCTCTTTGCAATAATTGACTTGTATAATCCAATCAGAAATTGCAAAGTGGAGCAACTTCTGTTCATTGTGGAACAGCCCACAGTTCCCCATTGAATAGAAATTGAATAGAAATGGCTCTGCTTTGCAATATTTGATTGGCTCATATGAGACAATCAAAAATCGCAAAGCAGGACCACTTCTTTCAATGCAGAACAGCGGGTTTGCTAAATTCAACCTGAATTTTAAAGAGGCAATGTGGGCTCTAGATTGGGCTGCTGAACTTGGGACAGTCCTGCTCAAATAGGGACATCTGACAACCCTGAACCTATATAGCTCAGGCTATTGCAGCAGTGATCATTCGAACATCTACTGTTATGGTAAGTTTACGTACACAACTATAATTTGTATTCTAAACTATCAACTGCAGTTGCTTACTAAACAGTAATATTCACTCTCTTATAATTCTGCAATTCTCACCCACTTTCTGTGTTTTGGAAGCTAATTTCCCCATCTCTGTAATGGTTTACTTGTTTCTTCACAGCTTTCTTTCTGGATTCCAAGCCCCATTCCTTCATAACTTCCAAGTTATTAAAGGCTCAAAATTTATCTCGTCAACTACTTAATTTTTCTGTCTCCATTATTGCCGTTAAGCACAGTGTTACCAAATTTCATTTTACTACCTGTACATAGAATTAATAATAGTTGATTTATGTACAGTGATGTGTAGAACCTTCTTTTGCAGCTTATCTTTGTTGCTCATTGTAATATTTACATTTTGATGTTCTATGTACTGTAATGTTCAAAACATGGTTATCTGCATGTATATTGCTCTTCATCGTTGTATCTCTGTCCCGAAAGCAAAGGCTATGGCTAAAAAACTGAAAAAAAATGAATTACTGGGGACATTAAGAACATTTGGTTCAGTTTTATTTTATGTTCACCTAACCAAATTTATGATGTTTTTATTATTTGATAAAATTTCTCAAATTAAGCATTTCATTTCACTTGCTTCACAGTGCAAGCTTTATTGAATGCAACACGGTCAAATAACATCCAGGAAGTCAGCAGGTAAGCATATTTTCCTTCTGAGTATAAATGAGTATTATAACCATATAATCTGAAGTCTGCACTAATGGTGCTTGACACTGCTATGGTTATTTATTCCTCCTAACTCAAAAGACATGGCCTGGGAAGGCATGGTAGAAAGGATGGGAAGGTATGGTGGCTCAGTTAGCAGTATGATGGTTAGATTAGGTGTAATGAGTGCAAAGTAAAGGGAGAATGAATATTGCCAGAATCTTCTTTTTTTTTCCATTTCCACTCTTCACTTTTCTTTCTTGCAGTTATTGGAAAGTACTCTGGTTCAGTGGTGAAGATAAAATTTAGGCCAAAGTCTTTTAAGCCTATAGAATTACCATGTAGTCTTCAGTTATTGAATTAAAAATCATCATGATTGTTTTTTTTTTCTGCTTCGCTGATGCATCCAAATTTAACATTGCCACTCACTACTTTCTCCTAACTCTAAAAGAAGCTCAAGCTCCTCTCCATTTCTGCTTCTTTAAGAAATGGAACCATGAGAACAACACAAACTGCACTGTTTAAAATTAGGCTTTAGATGGCCTTCAGTCTAAAATACTCCTTGGCGTAAGCCAGACTGATGTTAAAGTAACAGGAGTGCAGTCTTGTGGCTTCCAGTCCAGTCTACTCTTTGAAACTGCTGTTCATATGGTGGCATATACCCTGTAATGGGATACTTCCTCTTCTTGGGTAAGTTTTGATTGTTGAGCCTATGCCCATTCAGTCACTCAGTCCATGAAAGATGCTGTGGCAAGGCTTGCTGCAGAAGACACTTTTCCCAGCCACCTTTCTTTGGCAGACAAATCCTATGATGAATTGCAAACTTTGATAGGCGGATCCTGATTTCCAAACTCTCTGAGTGAAAGAAAAACGCCTGCAGATTATTTTGTACATTTTTAACTAGTTCAGGGATTTCCTGCTAAATCCGCTGCTTCAGAAGTGATCTGTCATTGCCATCTGGATACTTTTTAGCCAGGATTCATAAGGAAGTTACTGCATCTAAAGCCATCTGTTGCTAAAAGAATGAAATTAAGTATCAGTTTGCACTTCTTATTATTTTTACTGTATTTCATAAGAATTCTACATTATTTGTTAAATTTCTCGCTCTTTAGTAGTTTCAGAGTTGAACTGTTTCCACTGCTGCTGTAGTACCTAATTACACTGTCTGCTAGTTTTATAAGACTGTAGTATTGAGTGGCGTTTGAAAGACATGCGTAAAATGGGAGTGCCTTCATTGAAGGTTGGGCTGGCAACTCGGCACCATAAAAATCTACTGCCAATCATTAGTGGACCGGAGTTCCGCTGTGGCGACCCCTAACCAGGAAAAGCTGAAAGAAGAAGACATATCTAGATTGTGTTATCCCTGCACTTGAGTTCCGAAGTCAGCATTTTTGTATTAAGAGGGCTTTCTGACTGTACTCTCTTGCCAAAAGTATGCTGTAGCAAACCTGTCTGAGTTGGGGGCTGCTGGCTGAAAGCTTATGGTGTGTTTTCCTGATTGGTCTGGAGACCTTGCTGTAGTAGAACTTGTTTTTTTCTGATTCTGTATAAGCCCACTGCTTGCGCTAAGCTGCCCTCCACCCAGCTGCAGTTAGCAATGCCCTATGTAGATGCAAACTCTTTCAAGTTAATATCTGCAATTTACACTGAATATAGCACCCATTCTTCATTCTTGTGTTATCATCCCAGTCCATTTAAATCTACCCTGGCCAAACCCATAGTAAAAAAACCTGAAACAATGGACAGGCATTTTTTTGCAATCTCTGTGGCCAGCCTGGTGGACATGAGCATCTTGAGGCAGTGTATACTGACAGCTACTTACACCTGAAACAAGCAAACAAACAGCATGTGAGAAATGTAGTTACACTGTGAAAACTGAGACACAACTCTTATATACTGACAAATCAAATGACAAACAGGTTGTCAGCACATGCGCATCATTTCCTTCACTAAATAAGATCTTGACACACAAACTAACATATGCGGAGTTACTCGCAAGTAATGTACCAAAATTTCAGAGGCCTCCCATATGCTGCCATCAGAAACCACTTGCAAACAAAACCAAGTCGGCACCAACCACTATGCATAAAAATACGGG